>NW_016805783.1:3495004-3504725 GCF_001698545.2 Rhinopithecus bieti
TCAAGACCATCCTGGCTAACATGGTGAAACCCCGTCTCTATTAAAAATATGAAAAAACATTAGCCGGGCGTGGTGGCGGGCGCATGTAGTCCCAGCTACTCGGGAGGCTAAGGCAGGAGAATGGCGTGAACCTGGGAGGCAGAGCTTGCAGTGAGCGGAGATCGTGCCACTGCATTCCAGCCTGGGTGACAGAGCCAGACTCCATCTCAAAAAAAAAAAAAAAAAAAAAGATGTGAATAATAGGAGAAACTATGTGTAGGGCCAGAGGTGGGAAGGTATGGGAACTGTACCATTTTATCTACTTCTCTGTTAATGAAAAACTGCTCACAGCTAGGTGAGAGGAATAAGTTCCAGTGTTCTATACCACTGTAGGATGACTATAATTAACAATCCTATGGCCGGGCGCGGTGGCTCAAGCCTGTAATCCCAGCACTTTGGGAGGCCGAGGCGGGCGGATCACAAGGTCAGGAGATTGAGACCATTCTGGCTAACACGGTGAAACCCCGTCTCTACTAAAAAAATACAAAAAACTAGCCGGGCGAGGTGGCGGGTGCCTGTAGTCCCAGCTACTCGGGAGGCTGAGGCAGGAGAATGGCGTGAACCCGGGAGGCGGAGCTTGCAGTGAGCTGAGATCCGGCCACTGCACTCCAGCTTGGGCGACAGAGCGAGACTCCGTCTCAAAGAAAAAAAAAAAAAAATACTATATTATACAGTATCAAATAGCTAGAAGGAGGGTATTGGAAGTTCCCCACACAAAAAATGATAAATATTTGAGATGACAGATATGCTATTAATAATTATCCTGATCTGATCACTCTATATATATGGAAACATTGCTGTGTATCCATACATATGTACAATTATTATGTGTCAATTATAAAAAAGAAATGTGAAGTTCTTGTTCCATCCACCACTCACAGGAAGATAATCATTACTCACGTTAGTGCTTTAGGTTGGACTTTGCTACGGCTTGAATATGGTTTGTCCACACCAAAACACAAACCATCAAACAAAAAAAAAATTTGCTCTAAAATTAAAATTTGTTTTTTTAAAAAACAAAACCTATGAGAGAAAGTTTTTATATAATTTATTAGGAAGATCTGGGAGACGAGCACTGCAAGGGTGCACTCTGGGAGACTTATCGCATACAAAAGACGAAGAGAGGACAGGATGAAAATATGAGATCAGAAGAAAAGACTCAACACCCCAGGAACAGAATCAGTGCTTTTTCCCCCAAATAGTTATTTTGAATGTAATAAGCATCAACCAGCCTCTTTTCTGCCAGCTCCTATTATTTCTATTTTATCCCCTGCCAATCTGGATGTGGGACAAGTGCAAGGTCCTCCAAAGAAATTACTGGTGTAAAAGTATAAATGGGAAACGTAGTTGTTTTGATGATTTTGTAGGAAAATGGAGAAGACATTTATGTTGAACATGGAGAACATATTTTAAATCTCTTTATATTGGAGATTAGTAAGGATATTTGGATGATAGGGAAATTTGAATATGGACTGAATATTAGATATTGTGTTGTATCAAGTTTAGGTTTCTGAGTGGAATAATTATGTTGTGGTCATGTAAGACTAATGGCCTTGTTCTTAGGAGACACATGCTGAAGTATTTGGTGGTGAAGTGTAATGATGTTTACAACCAATTCTCAAATGGTTCAGAAAATTACATACATGTGCACATTTGTCTCTTTATCTATTTATCTGCCTATCTATACACAAAATGTGTATATACACATATTTATTAAAATATATACCTTCTTTCTCTGTTTATTATATGTAAGGAGTATATGAATAATTACTGTACTATTCTTGCAGCTTTTCTAAAGGATTGATATTTGTCAAAATAAAACATTTGTGAGAATCCCCCTTAATATGTCTGTTCCTCAAAACCCACACTTGGCTTCTCACTTCCAGGGGGCTCGTCTTTAACACTGTCCCAGATTTTATGGCTCTGGAGTTTTCCACAAGATTTCTGTCTCTCTCCCATATCAAACATGTTTCTTCTGTTATACAAAATGTTTACCTCTGCTTGGCGTCTACCTCCAAACTCACAATCCTAAGCCCTTCAAAATTTTCTGTGAAACCTAGTGAGTTCCAGTTAATAAGGCCTGCTCCTCTCCTGAGAAGACAGTTTAGCTATCACCATGGGCAACCTGAGCACGTGTTTTTGAAATATCATCCCTACCCCAGGTCACAGAACACAATGGGGTTTCTACCCAATGCTACTGCACAAGAATTCTGAGAAGTGGAATTTTCTTAATGTCATTTCGTAACTAGGACTCCAACACAATGCTAAATTAGAAACACTGCCGTTATTTCCAACCTTAACGCATGTTGCATGTCATCTGAAGCTTGATTGGAAGCCGACTTCCTAATTCCCAGTTTTCAGAATACTGATAAGGACTTTCTCACAGAAGTGTTAAACTTCCAGGGATGTCACAAAGTGAGAATGACTAGTTGAACTGACAGCCAAGGGCATTCATAGTAAGTACAATAACTAAAAAGGATTTCTAGTAGTCGAAAGACTGAATATTAATTTGTAATGCCCCAAGTACTGTTAATTTCTTATACTGAGGGCATTTGGAAGTGATTGTCCTATTCTGGAACTCTAAGTACAGGTCAATTATACCCTACACTAATTCTAAATGTATCTCCAAGGCAAATGAGCAAGTGACTGACAGCTAAGCATCAGTAAACAGGATTTAATGTTGTAATTATTTGACCTCAAGGCAGGATATCTGGGTTTGCCTCTAATACCCACATATCCCCTTTCCTCCCTTTCCCCTCTTCTGAAATAGTTTTTTCCAACATGCCCATGTCTTTGTGTTGAGCTCTCTGTTTAAAGACCGCAGATGTGCTCCACACTTACATTATCTCTCCCCATTGTCTCCTCCACCACAAACTGATACCCCAGATGGTGCAAATTTTTATTGTTTCAGAGCTCTTTCATGTAATTGGATCAATCCTCTCAGTAATTCACTGGGATGTGTTTTATTAGACCCTTTTTACAACTGAAGTAACTGAGGCTCAGAGAAGTTAAGAGAATGTTCTAGGTCACACATCTATTAATGGGCAAAGTCAGAAATTCAACCTGGGTTGTGATTTTAAACTTAGCAGTTTTTTTCATACCTCAGATTAAATTCCAATTTCCATGGTTTAGGTTTTTATGTATTTATGAATTCTGTATGAGAACCATATAAAGTATTTATGAATTCTGTATGAGAACCACAATGAAAACAAAAGGAATATTGGACATTCATCGGACCCTTTTCTTCTTCCTTTTCCGTTGTCTCTTCTTTCTCTTCCCATTAGAAAGAAGATCCTTTCCCAACTCCTCTCTTCTTCCCTTAAAATGCCCTCTAAGGTTGGGAGTGTGGCTTACACCTGTAATCCCAGCACTTTGGGAGACCGTAGTGGGTGGATCACTTGAGGTCAGGAGTTTGAGACCAGCCTGGCCAACATGGTGAAACTCCATCCCTACTAAAAATACAAAAATTAGCCAGGCATGGTGGTGGGCGCATGTAATCCCAGCTACTCAAGAGGCTGAAGCATGAGAATCGCTTGAACCCGGGAGGCAAAGGTTGCAATGAGCTGAGATCCTGCCACCGCACTCCAGCCTGGGCAACAGAGCGAGACTGTCTCAAAAACAAAACAAAACAAAACACCTTCTATTCTCACACTAGGCCACTAGGGACCCACACCCCACTCAGACCTACTTTTTAATAGTGAAACTAGGTTAGGGGATACTACTAATAAAATAAACACTTTGTCCACATGATGTACATATGAGGGATATTTGCATTTTAAAAGAGAATCATGCAATGGTTTCGATTTGCAGCCCACAAATCCAGCTGTATAAAAACATAACAAATGTATATTTCTTTCTAATTTTTTTTCTATTTAGATCCTCCGTCCTCTAAGTGGTAACAACTTAAAATTAGTCAATATGTAACTGCAGGGAAATAACTAATTTCTGGGGTGCTTCCAGCATGTCAACATGTGGGGAGATGGGGTACCTTGTCCTAGACTGCTATCACCTGGGCCTTCACTGGGCCATCCATCATCCTGTTTAGTGTTCGTTTCCTGACATGCAGATGATTGCTACCTTGTCCCTAGGATCCCATTTAAAAGGCTCCTGCAGGCTTGACAACTATCCTTTCACCTTCTATAAAGCCTATGGGGTGCCCAGGAACTCATTCCACTGCCAGGCTGAGTCATGGAAACTGCAGGCTGTGACCCAAGACCCATGGACTCCTGCAGCACTCTCAGGCCCCAGAACCATCCATCTGCTTCCAGGCCACACTGTGACATACGGGACACTGTAAGCTGTCCCAGACTCATATCTGCCATGCAGCACCTTAGTCACTGAGATCTTGGGTCTCCTTGGGCCTTTGTCTGAGAACACCTCTAGATTGCCTCCCTCTCAGTTCCCACAAACTTACCTGACATTTCTGTCATCTTCCTCTTCCCCATCGGAGCAGGCTTAGCACTCTTTTCAGTGACCCACCGGGGTAAGTTCTCTCCTCACGCCATTTGCCGTGTGGACAAAGTTCCCTTTCCCCTCAGCCCAGGGAATCTTTAGGCTGAAGTCAGGAAGCTTTTTCCCAATTCATATTACGATGAATTGTATACAACTTTTTGTGCTCTCAGTCCTCCTCACTGGGTGTGTGTGTGTGTGTGTGTGTGTGTGTGTGTGTGTCCACACTCGCCTGTATAAGTATTTGGGGTGGGCCAGAGGTGAGGAAAGAGAGAGATGGAGGAGAAGAAACTAGAGGAGAAGCTAATCACTCATTCCTGTAGCTGTCTAATTGCAGCACGTCACATAGAAGGAAAAACTTCATAGCTGTCACAAATGTGATAGAGCTATTGAAAGTACATGAAGTTACAGGACTACATCTGCACTCACCAGCTGGTGAAGCCCACAGTAGAAACTTTTCCATATTTATTTTTGTTGATTTATTTGTCCAATAAATATTTATCACACCTACTGTGTGGGTACTCAGAATTCAGGGGGAACTTTGATAGATATAGATCCTGCCTTCATGAACCTTATAAGCCACTAAAGGAGGCACACATTACTCAGACTTGTAATTACAACCTATGATGGAACGGGATGCAGAGCTAGGGAAGATATGATGGGGGAGTGAGGACTCAAGGACAGCTGCCCCAAGGAAGTGACATTTGAGCTGAGCTCTGAAGGATGAGTGGAAATTAATGAGTTGAAGTGTCTGGCCGGGCACAGTGGCTCACGCCTGTAATCCCAGCACTTTGGGAGACCGAGGCGGGTGGATCACCTGAGGTCAGGAGTTCGAGACCAGCCTGACCAACATGGAGAAACCCCGTCTCTACTAAAATACAAAATTAGCTGGCCCTGGTGGCACATGCCTATAATCCCAGCTACTGGGGAGGCTGAGGCAGGAGAATTGCTTGAACCTGGGAGGCGGAGGTTGCAGTGAGCCGAGATCGTGCCATTGCACTCCAGCCTGGGCAACAACAGTGAAACTCTGCCTCAAAATAAAATAAAATAAAATAAAATAAAATAAAATAAAATGTCTTTCTGAAGTGTCAAAGGGACCAGCCTCTGGAAGGGCCTAGAAGCACTTGAGGAGCTAGAAGAAGGCCATGTGACCTGAGCACAGCAGGGAGGAAGAAGGTGGCATGAGATGAGGCCTGAGAGGTTGGCAAGGTCAAGAGCATGAAGGATCATGCAGGCCACCGTGTGGGACACAGGAAAGGGTTTTAAACAAAGGGAGGACACAATCAGATTTCCTGACTGCTGTGTGGGAAATCGAGAAGAGGAAAAGCACGGACACAACGACACCAGTTAGGAGGCCATTGTATTACTGCCTGATGTGGTAAGAACATCCTCATGTTCTCTTGTCTGGATCTGCAAGCCCAGTGTTTTCTGGATGATGGGCTTCACCAGGAGGAGGCCTTCAGGACATCTCTGTGGCACCCAGGTCAGTCTTTTGGCTGGTTGGCAGTCAGCCTTGCAGGACATGGTTTGATTAATGAGGTTTCCCAGAGCACCCAAATTTCCAATGGCCTATGTAAGATGTGGGGGCTTGGCATATGGATCACAGTAAACACAATGGCTAAGACCAAATGGCTAGAAGTAAGAGAAACAGAAGCCCCCGGGGAGGGCCATTTGAAAGGGACAAGGCTGAGCCACCTGTGGGCAATGGTACCTGGCTGCCCTGACTCACTCTTGGGTGTCAGCATGGGGGACAGCATCCTTGGAGATGGGGAGGTAGGGATGTCAATCTTGAGTACTTGAGGCCCCTGGATAAAGTAAACTTGAACTGTTGTTACATTTTTGGTCCAGCTGGTTTTATTGCCTGATTGAGTTGGGGAGTCTCTGCCACTGCTGGAGAAGGTCAGCGAATGACTCCTGAAATTAATGGCACAGTAAAGTTGGTGCCAATCCCTGTTTGGGTCCAGGAAGTGAAGGTTAGAGAATGCTGGTGAATGAAATTGTGGATCATTTACCAACTCTGGTGGGTCATTAAACCTATACAGAATCCTATGTAGATGGCTCCATCAGGGGATCTGCTTATGTTCATAGGAAGCTAACAATCTCCCTCCCAGTCCAGTGGAAAATTGATTGTATGTGGGACTTTGTCCATAGCTGTAGGATACAGGACCACCTATTAGCTGCATAATAGGAGTATCAGACTAGCTAGAGTTCTCTGTAGGTCCTGACTGTGGGCAGTTCAGCCGGTAAGCCTTGTGTCAGAACTATGAGCCTATGAACAAGTCTTTTCTTTGTGTTGATAGAGCATTTTTATGCATGTAGAATGGCTAGATATGCAAATAGATTCTTCACAGTTTTACCAGGAGAGAACTAGGGGTTGAAAAATAACTAAGTTGTCTTGCTTCTTGCTAGGAGCAGGAGCTGGCAGCACAGAAGGCAGATAGAGATAGAAGCATGTATCTTTTTATTATTTATTTTGAGATGGAGTTTCACTCTTGCTGCCCAGGCTGGAGTGCAATCGTGCCATCTTGGCTCACTGCAACCTCTGCCTCCTGGGTTCAAGCAATTCTCCTCCCTCAGTCTCCTGAGTAGCTGGGATTACAGGCATGCACCACCATGCCCGGCTAACTTTGTATTTTTAGTAGAGGCGGGGTTTCTCCATGTTGGTCAGGCTGGTCTCGAACTCCCGACCTCAGGTGATCTGCCCACCTCGGCCTCCCAAAGTGTTGGGATTATAGGTGTGAGCCACCGTGCCCAACCTGCAAGTTCAATCTTTGTCTAAGAAGCAGAAGAGACAGGCACTACAGAATGAATCTGAGCAAAGATCAGGAATTGACATAAAATGATTCCAGTTCTCCAGAGCTCACTCACTAGGTCCAACCAAATTAAGCACATTAACCCCAGATATTTTGAAAATAAAAGGGATCTACTTAATGAGTACTTGGATAAAACTCAATATCAAAAAAAGAGATCAATGCCTCTCTAGCATCCCACTTCTGGTGGCAGATGCACACACAGACATTCCTCTTCAGGATAGCTGTGTTGCCCGTGGAGACACTGGCTCTATTTCTGTTCACCTGGCCTGTCCTTTAGGCCAGAGTTCCAAAAGATCAGCGTAGGTTTCAAAGCATCATATGTATAAGCAAGATGGGAAACTCAGCAGCCTCACCCTTATAATGCTCCATCCAGACCTGTCTGTCCCAACAAAGCCAACTGCCTTTTGATTTCTCTACCCCAAAGCCACCTCATTAGAAGTGGAGGGCTCATTGAACTTAGGGAAACAAAATTTTACAATTAACTGTTAGAAATCACAACACTTTTCTGGCCAGATTGAGGAGGTCAATACAGAATGCCTTCTCATCCACTGTACATGTTAAACCAAACATTAAACATTACTAAGCCTCTTGTTTCTCTTTTTCAAGGAAGTAAAACAAGTTGGCATGGTCTTTACTTCTTTCCAATCCTTATGATTAGATAACCACAAATAAAACTTTAAAGAATTTCATCTGTTATAGCTAATACATATTCTGTGCCTTCTTTCTTAATTCTCACAAATGTATAAGGTAGGTACTACCATTGTACCCCTTTTCAGATGAGAAAACTGAGACTTTTGAGGGGCACAGTAAATTACTTAAAGTTACAAACTTCACAAGTAGCCAAGAAAGAATTTGAACTCAATCTCTTTGTACTTACACTTTCAACCATCCTAACACTACTGCCTCCTGACTGTGAGGATTGGCTGACAAGAAGTGAGTACGAGGACATTGGTGGGAAGTTGGGTGACGACTGGATGACTTTAAGGTAATTAGCATATGCCCCAGAGAGGCTTGAGCAATCCTAGCCCAGCAGTTCTCAAATATTTTGACCTCAGAATCCCTTTACATTCTTAAAAATTATTGAGGACTCCATATAGCTTTTGTTTATGTAGGTTGTATCTATCAATATTTACTATATTAGAAATTTAAACTAAGAACATTTTAAATATATATTTATCAGTTTAATTAAAATAAAAATAGTGAGCCCATTATATGTTAGCAAAAATGACATAGTTTTATGAATTTGTTCCAAAATAAAAACATTTAGTGAGGAGAGTCACATCTTACTTTAGCAAATCTGTAAGTGGAAGACAGCTGGATTCTTGTGTCTTCTTCTGCATTCAGTGAGTTGCAATATCACCTGTCATATAACTCTTTGGAAAACTCCATTACATACTTCAGAGAATAAAAGTGAAAAAGGGAAATAACATCTTAACATCATCAAGAAATACTTTTGACCTCAAGGGCTCCCTGTAAGGATCTTGGGGAACATCAGAGACTTTCAGTTTACACATTGAGAGCCACTGTCCTAGTTTCCTGGCGAAAATTATGGAGAACAGATGATTTCTACTGAATTGTTGGGAGGTTTGGAGGACATGGGGAGGTGGCAAGTATGGAAAGTGCTGCCCAAGTCAAACAGCATTGAGTGCAGATAGAGGTGGGCCTGTCCCACTCACTGCCCCAATACAAACTGAAAATCAGGGGTAAACTGAGTCACTTTCTTGGTTGCCATTTCTAGCCACACCAACTAGGAAAGAACACTGATAAAACTTTACTGCCAGGAAAGGAAAATGCTGTGACATCTCTTACCTCCCATCCGTTTCCAATTCAACCCAACAATTTAGGATTATTTGTGCACTATATGTTTCAATAAAGGAGGGGTGAATCTAATATTATCTAAGTTGGAGGTTCAATGGGATTTAAACTAAGAAGAGATGGAGCAGATAAGATAAATAAAATCCTTCTTTCCAATATCCTTCCCTTGGCTCCTTCAGGGTTCTTTAGAATTCCCTAATGTGCACACTATTGGAATTAGCTTTTATATTTATGTATTATTTACATGGCCCTTCATTCATCTTTCTGCCCAATAAGTTAATGCAAAGTTTAAGAATCTCCCTAATTGCTTTTTTTGGCAAGTATCCAACCTGCAAAATTTTAAATTAAAGGCTAGAGGGAGATAAAGGACCTTTAAATTTTCCCTTTCACAAAGGTCATAAATTGATTTGCAGCTCTGTGCCTCCTGATCTCAATGGTTGTCTGACAAAGAGCATAAAGAACCACACGCACTACAGTAGGAAAGATCTATAGATTCTACATTTCTAAGTTTGGTTTTTAGATGACACAACTATTATTTAAAATGAATCTTGATAGAACTGAAATAATATCATATGCTCTATTGTTTCTTTCTTCTTTTTTTTTTT
>NW_016805783.1:3505233-3507442 GCF_001698545.2 Rhinopithecus bieti
TCTATTGTTTCTTATTTGGCAAAATTAGCCAAATTTTCTGAATCTTCAAAACTGTATGGCAATGGTTCTCAAAATATAGTCCTGGACCAGCAGCAGCAACATCACCTGAGAATTGTTAGAAATGCAAATTATCAGGCCCCACCCCAGATGTGCTGAATCAGAAACTCTGGGGCGGGCTGTGTTTAATAAACCTTCCAGGTAATTCTGATTCAGTAGCCTAAATAAATGATAAATTATACAATGTTTGTGGATTAGAAGCCAACATTATAAATATATGAATTCTCCCAAATGTTTGTTGACAGATGAATAAACAAACTATGTACAAAATGATAAACAAAATATGTGGTATATAAGTACAACGGAATATTATTCAACCTAAAGAGGAAGGAAATTCTATCACATAGTATGTATGCATAAACCTTGAGAACCATTATGCTAAGTGCAACAAGCCAGTCACAAAGAGACGAATACTGTGTGATTGCATTTATATGAGTACCTAGAGTAGTCAGATTTACAGAGACAGACAGTAGTATGGAGGTTATCAGGGGCTAAGGGAGCAGGGAATGGACAGCTATGTAATGATATTGCATTCCAGTTTTGCAACATAGAAAGAGTTCTGAGGATTGGCTGCAAAACAAGCAATGTGAATGTACTTAACACTACTGAATATACACTTAAAATGCTTTAAATGGTGGCCGGGCGCGATGGCTCATGCCTGTAATCCCAGCGCTTTGGGAAGCCGAGGCAGGCGTATCATGAGGTCAAGAGATCGAGACTATCCTGGCCAACATGGTGAAACCCCCAACTCTACTAAAAATACAAAAATTAGCTGGGTGTTGTGGCGCACACCTGTAGTCCCCACTACTCAGGAGGCTGAGGCAGGAGAATCACTTGAACTTGGGAGGCGGAGGTTGCAGTGAACTGAGATAGTGCCATGGCACTCCAGCCTAGGTGACAGAGCGAGACTCCATCTCAAAACAAAACAGAACAAAAAAAATGCTTAAGTTGGCACATTTTTAAATTTCGTGTATTTTACCACAGTTAAAAATTTTTAAATTTTAATTTAAAAAATATTATCAGGCCAGGTGCAGTGGCTCACACCTGTAATCCCAACACTTTGTAAGTCCGAGGAGGGTGGGTCATTTGAGCCCAGGAGCTCGAGACCAGCCTGGGCAACAAGGTGAAACCTCGTCTCTACAAAAAAAAAATTTCTAATAAATAAATAAGTTAATTAAAAACATTATAAGTCAATAGCAAATGTATAGATCTTATCTGGTTACTGATTCAAACATACAAACTCAGGAAGAAAAAACATTTATGAGATCTTTCATGACATTTCAAGAGTAACTATATACTTAATGATGAAACTAGACTGGCTATGAGTTGATAATTGTTGAAGGTAGTTGATGGGTACATCCGAGTTACTTTTTCTGACACCCACCCACACCCACATCCCCCCTACATATTTATATGTATATATATACATAAATCTTGAGAACATTATGCTAAGTGCAATAAGCCAGTCACAAGAGACTAATACTGTGTGATTGCTCTTATATGAGGTACCTAGAGCAGTCAGATTCACAGACACAGACAGTAGTATGGTGGTTATTAGGGGCTGGGGGAAGCAGGGAATGGACAGCTATTTAATGATATTGTGGGGTTTTGGTGGTTTTAGTTTTTGTTTTTTCTTTGAGACGGAGTCTCGCTCTGTCACGCAGGCTGGAGTGCAGTTGCGGGATCTCGGCTCACTGCAAGCTTCGCCTCCCGGGTTCACGCCATTCTCCTTACTCAGCCTCCCGAGTAGTTGGGACTACAGGCACCCGCCATCACGCCTGGTTAATTTTTTTGTATTTTTAGAAGAGACGGGGTTTCACCGTGTTTGCAAGGATGGTCTCGATCTCCTGACCTCGTGATCTGCCCGCCTCGGCCTCCGAAAGTGCTGGGATTACAGGTGTGAGACATCGCACCCAGCCAATATTGTGTTTTTTATATATATAAAAACATAAAATATACAATCTATAAATAATATAATATATATTCTCTGTAAATATAAAATATATCATCTATAAATATAGTATATATTCTCTGTAAATATAAAACATATAATCTATAAATATAATACATATTCTGTAAATATGAAATACATAATCTATAAATAAAATATATATTCTCTGTAAATATAAAGACATTCTCTATGAAGATAATA
>NW_016805783.1:3511827-3547872 GCF_001698545.2 Rhinopithecus bieti
TAATATGTGTTGCCCATCAGGGTAATATACGTTGCCCATCAGGGTAATATACTTTGCCCATCAGGGTGATATGTGTTCCCCATCAGGGTAATATACGTTGCCCATCAGGGTAATATGTTTTGCCCATCAGATTAATATACGTTGCCCATAAGTGTAATATACGTTGCCCATAAGGGTAATATACGTTGCCCATAAGGGTAATATGTATTGCTTATAAGGATAATATACGTTGCCCTTAAGGGTAATATGTATTGCCCATAAAGATAATATACGTTTCCCATAAGGATAATATGCATTGCCCATAAAGACAATATACGTTGCCCATAAGGATAATATGTATTGCCCATAAGGATAATATGCATTGCCCATGAAGATAATATACGTTGCCCATAACGATAATATGTATTGCCCGTAAGGATAATATGCATTGTCCATAAAGATAATATACGTTGCCCATAAGGATAATATGTATTGCCCATAAGGATAATATACATTGCCCATAAAGATAATATGTATTGCCCATAAGGATAACATGCATTGCCCATAAGGATAATATGTATTGCCCATAAGGATAATATGTATTGCCTATAAGAATAATACACATTGCCCATAAGGATAATACACATTGCCCATAAGGATAATATGTATTGTCCATAAAGATAATATACATTGCCCATAAGGATAATATGTATTGCCCATAAAGATAATATACATTGCCCATAAAGATAATATACATTACCCATAAAGATATATAATATATAATATAATATATCATGTATAATATAATATATAATATATGATATTATATATGGCATATCGTATATTATATGTGATATATTTTATGTGATATTATATATAAAATATTGTTATATGTAAGATATAATACATGAGATATTTAATAGTATATATAATATATGTAATATAATATATAATTGTTTAATTATATTATATAATTATATAATCATATATAACATATTTATATATATATATATATAGAGAGAGAGAGAGAGAGAGAGGTCTTGGTTTGTTGCCCAGACTGGAGTGAAGTGGTGCAATCATAGCGCACTGTAACCTTGAAATCCTGGGCTTAACTAATCCTCCCACCTCAGCCTCCTGAATAGCTGGGACTACCAGCATGCACTACTACAGCTGGCTATTTTTAAAAAAATTTTGTAGAGACATGGTCTTGCCATGTTGCTCAGGAACTCCTGGCCTCAAGTGATACTCCTACCTTGGCCTCCTAAAGCACTGGGATTACAGGCATGAGCCATCACATTAGGTCTCATTATATATTTTTAAAAATACCTTTTGTTTGAACATGGATGGTATCTCTATACTATTCTTTACTACTGGATATGCATATAGAAATGATGCTACACTACTATCAATTTATTCTCAGCTCACAATGGCAGAATTGTTTTCAACCTTGTCTAGTAAATCTGTTCCCTTCTGTCAAGTACCATGGAACTAAATAGTTCCCTGAATTTCAATTGCTCAGAAGCCAGAATAAATAGCCATTTGCCACATGGCACTATCAGTTCCTGTACACAGTCCAGAAATATCATTAGAAACTAGACAACTAATGAACATGTCTGTCTGCTGAAAGATATCCTGTAAGCCACAAAGTGTCAAAAACCTGTTGACTGATTACTGCCCTACAAACAGGACAGCACTGGAGACACTGGGACTGATTTTAAGGTTAAATTTATCCATGAAGGAAACAGAGAGGCAATGTTTATATGAAATGGTAGGAAACTGGATACTAAGCATATCATCTAGCTGCTTCAAACCATTGTCCCAAGAATCTGGCTGAATGAACAATTAGCTGTTTCCTGCCATTTGTTTCCGCCCTTTATGTTTGCATTTTAAAGTGTAGCATGATGAAAGATTTTCCATCAATTTTCACTAGTGAGTTTTCCATATTTGTACATTTTTATATTCATTTCTATATAAGAGTACGATCAGTAATATTACAAGCAACCTTATTCTCTATTACCTTTCTTTTGGAACTAAAAGGTTGAATGTTTCTTAAAACACATATTTATTTAAACTTAATCATGTAGGCAATTAGGTAAAAATAAAGAAAACCAAGAGAAAATATAATCTTAGCCTTATTTAAAATGTGTTTTCTCTCCCTATCTGATGTCCTTATTGGAAAACTGGTCCTCAGCTTTCACGATAGTAGGAAACCCTTCTTGGTATGTGTTTTACAATAGCAAAACATGCTTCTGAATCCAGTAAGTTCACTACTCATCCTAAGTGTAATGAAAAGATTACTTAAGCATTTTCTTCTATTCATAGAAGAAAAAATCCTCAGAACAGATTGAACTCATATAATGCTAATATACAACTGAAGGAGTAAAAGATGTTGAGTTCAATTCAGCCTTGATATCAAAGTAGTTGGATGAGCTGCTGAAAAATCACTCAACCCATTGGAATTCTGGCCTCTTCATTACATATTGAGAATATTCCAGCAGGTAATCTTTAAGACACCTGTCAATTCTAATATTCTATGCTTCTTTGAATTAACTCATGTGATTAACATTGGTATGACATAAGATTTATAGATAATCCAAAACCCAACGTCCTCCATTACAGATTTTTGCCTACCTTTCTATTCTTTTACCTATTTTAACTTAAAAACTCTAACAGCCAGTACCACAGGAAAAGAGCAACAACAAAGACGAGGCCAAACATGGAAAGCATGCAAAACTGTGTTCTTAATCTATGAAAATGGAGAACTTTCTGTACTTGTCTTCATATGCCTAAATGAACTTGCCTAGCTAAATGTCAAATAAAATCTCTCAAGCATTCTAAGCCACTATTAGGTTTTTTCATGCCCATCAAGTACATTCTTAACTGGCTAGACAGAATGGTCTTGTTTAACATCAATACCACAACATTCAGGAAGAAAATAAATATTAGGACTTTAGACTTGGAATCGGAAGACTCCACAACTCTTTGGACTTAGAATTAAAGACTCCAAGAGATCTGAGTCTCAGTCTCCTCTTTTATAAAGTGGGAATACAAGACCTCCCTTACAAGGTCATTGTGAAGATAAGTACAAGTAATGTAAAAGTAATTGCCACATAGCAGGTGCCCAAACTGTATTTTCTCCCTCCCTCTTTCCTTCTTTCCAGAATCACAAAAATAATATGCATCCCCAAATATTTGTTTACCAGTGGGCTTATTGGATAATCTTTAAGAGGGCAGTGTAAATTCAGTAAGGAAGAGAAAGAAGGCAGTTTTAAGATTGATCAACCAAAATAGAAAAAAAACCGAAAAGGTATATGCCAAATGTGAACAGTAGGCGTCTTTGGATTATAGGAATACCCTTGCTTTTTATTTTCCTCTTTGTTGCTATCTGTATTTTCTAGTTTTTCCACAATGAACATATTACATTCATAATTAAGAATCTTAAATAAAATTAGATGAGTCTACCTGAACCAATTAAGCTGAACATCACTCTCTATTAATGTGATGCAACAAGAAGATTATAACACAATCAATAAAGTATTCTTGCCCCACAGATTAACTAATTAACAATAATGAGAACTGAATTGAAGCCCTCTCTACCTATCTGTTCACAAAACACATGGGGCTGGGCACGGTGGCTCAAGCCTGTAATCCCAGCACTTTGGGAGGCCGAGACGGGCGGATCACGAGGTCAGGAGATCGAGACCATCCTGGCTAACACGGTGAAATCCCGTCTCTACTAACAACATACAAAAAACTAGCCGGGCGAGGTGGCGGGCCCCTGTAATCCCAGCTACTCGGGAGGCTGAGGCAGGAGAATGGCGTAAACCCGGGAGGCGGAGCTTGCAGTGAGCTGAGATCCGGCCACTGCACTCCAGCCTGGGCGACAGAGCGAGACTCCGTCTCAAAACACACGCACACACACACACACACACACACACACACACACACGAGCATACAGGGACATTTAAAATGGCACCATGGGGATTCCATCAGAAAAATCCAGAATGGGGGGACTTCTACAAGACATATGACCCAACTTTTCAATCAATAAATGGCAGGAAGGTGGAGAAAGAAACAGAAACTTTTAGATTAGAACAGACTTAAGGGATACAGCAACCAAATGCAAAGTGTAAACCTTGTTTGAATCCCAATTCAAATAAACCAAGTATAAAAAGTGATACTGGAGGCCGGGCGCGGTGGCTCAAGCCTGTAATCCCAGCACTTTGGGAGGCCGAGACGGGCGGATCACGAGGTCAGGAGATCGAGACCATCCTGGCTAACATGGTGAAACCCCGTCTTTACTAAAAAATACAAAAAACTAGCCGGGCAAGGTGGCGGGCGCCTGTAGTCCCAGCTACTCGGGAGGCTGAGGCAGGAGAATGGCGTAAAACCTGGGAGGCGGAGCTTGCAGTGAGCTGAGATCCGACCACTGCACTCCAGCCTGGGCTACAGAGCGAGACTCCGTCTCAAAAAAAAAAAAAAAAAAAAAGTGATATTGGAGCCAACTGAGCAAATCTGAACACAAATTTAAGTGTGCATTAGACAATAAAAAGTGATTGTTAATTTTGTTAAAGACAGAAATGATAGTACTGGGATTTTGTTTCAAAAAAGAGATATATACTGCAGTATTTATGGGTGATATGATAAGATGCATGGAATTTGCTTTAAAATACTCCGGCAAAAATAAAAATAAAATAAAATAAGCGGATAGAGATGAAATGAGAAAGATAAATTATTGCTAATTGGTAAAACTGAGTGATGGACTCATGAGAATTTATTATACCATTTTTGCCACTCTTGTGTCTGTGTTTAAAATTTCCCTAATAAAAGTAATAAATGTATGTGATCTTTAAAAAACAAAAGGTAGTCCGTGGACAAAATGTCTCTTCTGTTCCTGGTTGTTTCCTGCTGTGCTTCCTGCCTTGTCCCCTGTTCTGATCACACACCATGTGAACACTTCATCTATCCAGTAAGTCCTCACTTAATGCCATCGATAAATTATTAGAAACTGTGACTTTAAGCGACACAACATACAACAAAACCAATTTTACAACAGGCTAATTGATGTAAATAAGAGTTAACTTCCTACTCTATATTTCTGGTCACAAAAACATCACCAAATTTGTAAATAAAGACTTAGTATTAAACATCAAAATAAACGTGAGCTACATATTCATGTAAGAAAGATGAATTAAAACATTCCAGTTTAAGGTGGCTGGAACTTATTCTGGCAGCTCAGGGCGCAAGGCGGGAGCCAGTGCTGGGCAGGACACCATACCATTGCAGAGCGCACTCTCACTCACACCCACACTCACTCGCACTGAGACAATTTATACTCACCAGTTAACCTAATGTGCACCACTTTGGGATGTGGGAGGAAACTGGAGTACCCAGAGAAGACCTACGCAGACAAGGGGAGAACATGCAAACTCCACCCAGACAATGGCCCTGGCCAGGACTCGCTTTTTTTTTTTCCCGCTCATCAACATTATAAAGAACAATGTCGAATGAACCAACATTATTCAAGGACATGCTGTACATCTAGAAACGGCTGGGTACGTCAGTAACATTGGAAATTGTATTTCAAAGTCATTGCTAGGAGATTCAAAATTTTTAAGTCATTCCAGGAAGCCTGAGCATTTTGGGTAATGTATGACTCACGGAAGAAAGGACCTTCCATTTTTTAGCTAAGGCTTGATTCTTTGAGAGGTAACAAGTTAATTGGTAGCAACTCATCTTAAGAACATGATTTTAAGGGGACTGCATCGACAATCGTCATCAACACTGAGTCAAGGAAGTTTCTGCCTGTTACCTTGTGTTTTCATGTGGAGTTGATTGTTTTCTGTTGGTCTGAACTCTTTTTTTGAGACGGAGTTTCGCTCTAGTTGCACAAGCCGGAGTGCAGTGGCGCAATCTCGGTTCACTGCAACCTCCGCCTTCCGGGATTCTCCTGCCGCAGCCTCGCAAGTAGCTGGGATTACAGGCGCGTGGCACCATGCCCCAGCTACTGTTCTGTATTTTTAGTAGAAACGGGGTTTCACCGTGTTAGCCAGGCTGGTCTCAAACTCCTAACCTCAGATGATCCGCCCGCCGGGGCCTCCCAAAAAGCTGGGATTACAGGTGTGAGCCACTGCGCCCAGCCCGTCTGAACTCTTCTCTGTGACTTTTCCATTCTGGTTTAAATTTTCCTTGTCTGCAATGCCCTGTGTTTGTAGATCTGTGATCAACCAGAGCCAGCCCTCCCCATCCTTCGCCAAACTCCTTGTGCCTAGAGTTGATCTATACCAGACTTTAATTGAGCAAAGGATTCACATGCATTTTTTACTTTGCAGATTCAGACTTTGTGTATACTCTGATACTTAAAAAGTGGGTTACTCTCTTGTCTCTATTTATTAATTCTGATTAGAAGTTGGTGGGTAGAATGCCCTTGTGCTTGCAAGACCATAATAACCATCTTTCTGACCATGTTCTTTAAGTATCTGGGGAGGATGAGCTACATATTCAAGATTCACAACCCTCTCAGGCCTGAGCCTCATGCCGGCCTCCAAAATGAGCAGACATTATATCAAATCTGATATGTCAATATCTTTTCTTCCACTGGAAGCAATAGATTACAGAGAAAGGAATTTGAATCATAATTCCAAAAGACAAAGTCCTGAGTGCCATAATCCTGAATGCTGAAATTCCTTAAAATCAAAAAATCCCTAAAATCTAAAATCCCCAAAATCACAATCACAGGGTAGGTATATCATGTTGGGTGGAACTATTACCTTGCTATTGTCTTTATTTGGAAATTAAATATGGTTGAAGGAGAAGCATATGGGTGCCAAGTTGACAAGGGGTACTGTGGACCTAATTTTAGGTGTCAACTTGACTGGATTAAGAAATACCAAGAGACCGAGAGCTGGTAAAACATTATTTTGAGTGTGTCTGTGAGGGTGTTTCCAGGGGAGGTTAGTGTGTGAATCTGAGTGGATTTAGTGGTGAAGATGTGCCCTCAACATTGGCAAGCAGCATCCAATTGCCTGGGGCCCAGAGAGAACAAATATAGAAGGCAAATTGGTCTCCCTCTGAGAGAGGGGATGGATTTTTCTTCTGTTGCCTTGGACATCAGAATGACAGGTTTGCTGACTTTTGGACTCCACGACTTACACCAATGGCCCCCCAGGTTCTGGGGCTTTCAGCCTTAGACTGAGAATTAACCATCAGCTTCCCTGGCCCTGAGGCCTTTGGACTTGGACTGAGCCATGCTGCTGGCATTCCAAGGCCTCTATCTTGCAGACAGCCTGTTGTGGGACTTCTCAGTCACCATAATTGTGTGAGCCAATTCCTCTAATACATCCTCTCTCATATATCCATATACATATTTTATTGGTTGTGTCTCCCTGGAGAACGCTAATACAGATTTGGTACTGGGGAGCCGAATATCATCCTTTCTAACTGTATTCCTTACAACACAATGGAAGAGTTCTGTGAAATTGTCCCCTCACAAAAATGCTGTGATATGTGTACTTACCAATGGTAAAGATGAAAGTTTAAAAGCTAAGCATTATCGGTACTGCAAAAGCAGAAAATCACTTAATTGCAATGTCCAGGCAGGAACTAGACTTTAAATGGATATCATATACCTACGAAATTCGTGAACAATAACCACTCTCCAAATACAAGGTTGCAGTAACTCTTTCGCAGATCACAGAAGTTAAAATGCAGGAGAAAAATACAAGGAATCTCTCCTGCCAAATTATCCAATCGTGTACAACTTTTGTGCCTTCACACAAAGCACCATGCTTACCTTAAACAACGCCCTTCATCAGCAAATAAAAAGAATTTGACAAGCTCAGTGACTTTCAGAACTAAAGACACTTGCTGATATTGAGGTTCTTCCAGTGTTAAACATCACATTAAATGTTGAACTATTGATTAGCGATTTGACTGCCAAATAAAATAGATTTATATTTACCATTAAATCTAACATAGAAAAACTAGCACATGCTTCACTTTGGCTAATGGACGGCACTTTCAAAACTGTTTCTTATTAACTACATACAACTCATGCCCCTGTGGAATCTGAAAATTCTAGAACTTGTTTGCTCATTTATGTATTAATGACTGGAAAAAGTGAAATACTTCATAAATGCTTATTTGAAGATTTAGTGTAAAAGAAAATAGATTTTAATTGAATTCCCAAACCATGACGACAGATTTGGAATTAGGTAAAACCAAGGTTTCTAAAAGCAAATTTTGAGGTGTTGCCAACAAAGTTTGTTTCTCACATTCAACCCAACGTGTTTGCATTTGAAAAATTCAGATGAGTGGATTGGTCATGCAATACAGCAATGACGAAAACTTCAGTTTAAAAATGTGTCACTTGCCTGCATTGGCATTCCCTCTAGCTGATGACATGCCAGGACCTTTCAATAAATTGAAGCAGTGTGTGCCTGAAAAAGTCGTCAAAGTTACTGACTGGTCCAAAAATAATTATGTGCATGGTAGAATAAGAAGACACTTACACGATGGTGTTGCTGTTCAAGCACTAATATTGTTTCTCCTGAATTTGTGGTCTGTATATGTGTGCATGTGAAATGGATTTCCATGTGCGCAAAACAACAAAGAAGCATGGCGTAGAAAATGCAAAAATTTTATAGGGAATGCTTATGTCCATGTATACTGAATCCTAGAAGAATTTCAAAAAGAGTAGCGCCAAATAGAAAAGGAATGTGAAAGAGAGCCATGCTTTAAAAGGAAAAAAAAAAAAAAAAAAAGCAGCTATTCATAGAGACCTAAGATTTCAAAATGATCATGAAAGTTGGCCAGCTCTTAGAAATGAGCTCTGGTGCAATTGCTCATACTCTATCCCTGTAATACCCTTTTCATATGTTGAATTTTCTTATTATTTGTGTTTTGGGATTTTTTAAAATTTGTTCCTACTATTTTAAATTGTCAGCATTGGTTTCAACAATTTGCTATGCTTTGAATCATTTCCAATACCTGAGATATGAACTGTGTAAAGACTTAGAGAGTTCTAATTCATTTTATGCAATTTTTTTTTTTTTTTGCAAATTTGACTCCACAAGTGTTCTCACAACATTGACTTTGTGTGTAAACATTGTACTTTGTATGTACATTTTTGTGTACGTAAAGATACTGAAACTTCCTCAATAAGGGAAACGATGTCCTTTTGGTACATCTGCATTTGTGAAAGGTAAAATCTCTTGAGATTTTAGTTCTTTGGACGACTGCCTATGTGGTGATGACCCATCACGGATTTCGATTGATCTCCTCAATAGACTTAGGTTGTCCATCATGGTATTTCAGATGACCACAGTTATATAAGCTATTTCTTTATGAATATGGTGCATCTGCTCATAATTGTCATACCTGTGCAACCGCCATTGGTATACCTGTTTATGCTTGCAAAAATATGTTACTATTACCTATTTTAACATGTAGAGTGGCCTATGAAGTATTGTCATATTTTTGTTTCTCAAATAAATCCCCTTTGAAAATGTAAACAACTTTTAAATAATTTTAAAGTTTTTTTTTCCAGAATTATATTTTTGGGATTTTGCTCTTTCAGGATTTCAACATCTGGGATTATGGCCTCCAGGATTATTATTTTTGGGGATTATGATCAACTCCCCAGAGAAAGATAGCCAAGTTTATTATTCCCCTTTCAACCAATACTCCCGGGCAGGTAAGACTTGCAACTTCCTTTAGGGCAGAGTTTAGTGTTGTAATCTGCACACATGGGTGCTTACTATGTTACTAATCAACTACCAGGAAATTTGATTTTCTGGGTCATGTTGTAGAAAGCATTTCACTATCATGAAAATGTTGACTTCCAAAAAATAGAATTACACTAGATACTTGACAAAATTATTTGTTGGGCTGGTTACAGTGGCTCATGCCTGTAATCCAAGCACTTTGGGAGGCTGAGCTGGGAGAATCTCTTGAGACTAGGAGTTTGAGACCAGCCTGGGCAACATAATGTAGGCAAGACCTCATTGCTACAAAAAATAAAAACATATTTTTTTAAATTTAAATATTTGGCCAGGCACAGTGGCTCACGCCTGTAATTCCAGCACTTTGGGAGGTCGAGGCGAGCGGATCACAAGATCAGGGGTTCGAGACCAGCCTGGCCAATATGGTGAAACCTCATCTCTACTAAAAATACAAAAATTAGCCAGGCATGGTGGCAGGCACCTGTAGTCCCAGCTACTTGGGAGGCTGAGGCAGGATAATTGCTTGAACCTGGGAAGCGGAGGGTGCGGTGAGCCAAGATCATGCCACTGCACTCCAGCCTGGGTGACAGAGAGACTCCGTCTCAAAAAAAAGTTAAAAATTTAAAAATTATGTTAGAATGAATCAATGAGAAGCAGCTACCGTTTCTATTTTGCGTCTCTACTATTCAAACCCATTCAGACCCCAAAACATGCAGATTTTTTAAAAAGGCAGTCCCTTTCTCATAGTGTTGTCTCCAAGAGGCCTTTTACTTGTGAATCAGTCTGAATTTCAATATACTCTTTGCCATTTTTTTCTCCATTGTGATTCAGCACTATCACATTTAAGGGATCCCTACATTAGAGGTAATTTGAACTTTGGACATTAAAATAAGGTAATAAATTTTGATTCTGTCTACTGAAGGCACAAGGCCCAGCTCACTTTCTTAACATGGCAACATCACTAGCACCAAATCTGAGGTGTACATAACCTGCTTTCCTGTGGCCATTCCCACTCCCAGATGAAATTCTGAAACTACAATTAAAGGAAAAAAAAAAGGAAAAAAAGGCAAGTTTGGTTTTGTTTGTTATCAGTTGCCCCTGAAGTCTATATAACAGAGCCAATTTTTAAAAAGGAGGCTACATAAAACCATGTTAAATTTACTGAACAAAATTCATTCAGTAAATATTTAGTGAGTACCTAATACGTGCCAGGTGCTTTACTACGTGCTGAGGATATAACATGAACAAAAATAACAAAGTCTCTTGTTTTTAGGGAATTTACGTTTTATTTGGAGAGACAAACAATAAACAAATACAAACATAAATATAGGTCAGATGGTGATAAGTACTATGGAGAAAAATAAGGCAGTGTGGTCATGGCCAGGAACGCCCCTAAGAGGGCAGAATGGAAAAGTCTTAGAGCACAGGCATAGATAAGGAGCAATGCTCATAGCCACAAGGATACCCGGGCAAAAGCCTTCTTGACTGGCTCACTGGGCAGCAAAATGATGGGGTTAAAGGAAGGGAAGCGGTGCCCACGGTTCTGTGCTTCTCTGCCCTAGTGGACCTCTCACTCCACATGGGCTATGCAAACGACCACCTTCTGGAGGAGCCTCTGTGAGAAAGCAAGGGAAGACAAGGGAAAGCTTGTCTCCAATTACTCTCTCATTTATTCTTTGCATTGCTTATTAGCTGTTTTAGGAATCTTGAGCCAAGTCCTAGTCATTATTTTTGCCCATCCTCGAACTTGAAGCAGTCTTCATGGTCTGGCCTGCATTGTGCTAATTTGTATTGTTAAGAATACACTATAAACAGACATTGACAGCATTGAAGGTGGAGGTGGGACTCATTATAGAAAAGGTGATCAGGCAAGACCTATCTAACGAAGTGACATTCCAGCAGACTTAACTGAAGGCAGGCAGT
This sequence comes from Rhinopithecus bieti, assembly GCF_001698545.2. Lineage (NCBI taxonomy): Eukaryota > Metazoa > Chordata > Mammalia > Primates > Cercopithecidae > Rhinopithecus > Rhinopithecus bieti. Next base: position 3,523,452 of record NW_016805783.1, read on the forward strand.
GAGCCTTGGGATACATGTGAGGGAAGGAGGGTATGGAATTCCTGGCCCAGAAACAGCAAGTGCAAAGGCTCTGAAGCAGGATTGCCCCTGGTCCATTCAATGGAAAGTGAGGCAGCTGTGTGGCTGTAGGGGAGTGAGAAAGGGGGAGAGTTATAGGAAGCGATGTAAGGAGAGCTTTGGAGGCCTAGATTACCTACAGGTAGGGCATTGTTCGACTTTTATTCTGAATAAAATGTTGGGATTTGAGCAGGGGAGTGACATGATGTGGCTTAGATTTAGAAAAGATCGCTCTAGCTACTCTGTTTAGAAGAGGCTCCAGGGGCCAAGTATGGAAGCAGGAAGATCAGTTGTGAGGCCATTGCACCAATCTAAGCAAGAGATGATAGCAGCTTTGACTAGTATGTTAGCAGTAGAGACAGTGAGAAGCGGCTGAATTCTGGATAATCTGTATCTTGAAGGTAGAGCACACCAGATTTGCTGATGGATTTGATGGGAGGTTTATGAAAAAGAGAGGAATCAAGAATGACTTCATATTTTTAGCCTGTGCAACTGGAAAGAACAGGAGCTGAGGAAACCATGGGAGGAAAATCAAGTTTGCCTTTGAACACGTTGTATCTGATAATGCCTACTGGACAAGCAAAATGGGAATTTGGAAAAGACAGCAACGTATGCCGTAAGGGGAATTTATATGAGAAGGTACCCAAGTTACACTAGTTTACTTGAAGGGATACATTACATATTTGGTTAGACCTTCCATTCTAAAACAATGAGAAACTGAAATTTATAAATGGTTCTTAGTGTTTGTTATGACTGTAACCCTAATAATACTTGGACTCCTGCATTGTTATGTATTTATTATTTATATTTTACCAATCTACCCTCAAAAAGATGTTTACAATAAAGACGATTTTGCAATGAAATCATTAAATACTTTTTAAAACATGAGCTGTCTACAAAGACTTGTACATGCATATTCATAGCAACTTTATTCATACTTCGCAACTTGGAAACAATCAAAATACTTACACTGAAAAAAATGATAAATTGCGGTATATACAAAAAATGGAATACTGGCAGGGCACAGTGGCTCACACTTGTAATCCTAGCACTTTGGGAGGCCGAGGAGGGTGGCTTGCTTTGAGCCCAGGAGTTCAAGACCAGCCTGGACAACATGGCAAAACCCCGTCTCTACTAAAAAAATACAAAAACTAGCTAGGTACAGTGGCATACGCCTGTAGAGTCTTAGCTACTTGGGAGGCTGAGGTTAGAGGATGGCTTGAGTCCGGGAGACAGTAACTGCAGTGAGCTGAGATGATGCCACTGCACTCCAGCCTGAGTTGACAGAGCCAGACTCTGTCTCAAAAAAATAAAAAATAAATTTGAAAAGCATGCGCACACATACACACACACACACACACACACACACACACACACACAAAGAAAAGAAATGGACTACTACACAGCAACTGAAAATAAACAACTGCTGACTCATGCAACAACATGGACAAATGTCAAAATATTATATTGAGTTTTAAAAGCCAAACAAAAAGATTATATATGTACGATTCCATTCAAATAAAATTCAAGAATAGCCAAAAACTAAACTATGGTCATAGAAATGCAAAAGCAGTTTTAGCAAAGGGAAGGAATATTTGCTGGAAAGGGGCACAATGGTATTTTCTGGGGCAATGAAAATGTTTTGATGATCATTAACATGGACATACAAAAGTGTCAAAACTCGCTGAGTTGAACACGTAAGATATATGCATTTCGTTGCATGTAAACTATCTATAAAACTCACAACAAAATATGAGCAAACTGAAGGGTTACTTCAAGCCCTACCAAAGGGTGATATACAGAAAAACCTAGGCTGAAAGTAATTAACCTAAGCACCGAGCTTGGCTCTGAGTTTCCCAGTAACCAAGGCAAAAGGGAAGCAAATAAATTATTTAGATGTACTATCTAATATTAACATGTATCCTAAGTGAAAAAAAAATTTTCCTAACACAATTTTTAAACACTTAGATAAAAAGTACTAGATATTACATAATGCTTTTAATAGCACTTTTACAAACGCTGAAGAAACATTTCTGGCTCATTTTTGTTTCTATCAATCCTCAACAAAAGTCAAGAGAATAGTATCATGCCATGGTTCTACAAAGACATTTCTATGGGGAGCTAAAGGAAGGCATTCATAGTAGTTTTTTAGAGTATCAACTAGCTGCAGGGCTAGAATCTAGGGACTCATTCCAGAGACATGAAAGATTCTCAAATTTCACAGGCTCATCTTCCTGAATGCCTCAGCAGTGTTTTTAACAGAACTTGGGTATCAGATAATTAGGGGTTCAAGTGGAATGTTCCCTGGAGTTGATTAAAACTAGGTAAGTTTTAGCTGTTAAACTAGTATTTGGCTAATTATGTGTTTGAAGAAATGTTCTAAGAAGTTGCCGTATTCATACCCAAATGGAAAACTATTCCTGCATCTTAGTCTGAAGGCTTAATGGATATATTTATCCCTGGCATTCTGAAAGCTCTTCTCTCTCCTTTCATGCTTCACAGCAGGGGCATAATTGGCAAATTAGGAAGGGCAATAATTTGTTGTGCAGACTCCTGGACTTTTAAGACATTTAGCATCCTGCCTGGCTTCACCTACTAAATACAAAGGGCATCCTCTAGTCCTGTGACAATCAAAAATTGTCCCTACATTTTAAAATGTAGTGCCAGTCCCTTTTGATAATCACTGGGTCTTAAAAGAATGTTGGTATGTTTTAAATGTGGAAAACCATCTGGCCTAAAATACTATCCTGGAAGAAGGTGGCATTATGGAAGAAGACATAATCTTGGCTTGAAACATTTGTGGATATATATATAATTCTGTCATGCAAAAATCTTAATATGGCCCCCACAGAACATTTTACTTAAAATGAGGCTCTAACTTTGAACAACAAGCCTGCCAAGATGAAATGGCCTCCAAGTATAACCCTTTCCAGCTGAACAAGTTAATCCATGAAATGTAGCGCTCATTCATTCAACAAACATTAATTGTCCATCTGAATAATGAAGATTGTCTGCCCCCCCAAAAAAAACCCCTTTGGTTTTAATGAAGTAGATACCCTATTTTCTTTTTTTCTAGCTATAGTTACCAAGATGTTTATTCCTTCCTTCCATGTCAAGAATATCTATCATGTGCCAAATACTGAGGACACAGTATTAGCATTTTGCTAATAGGCAAGAGGAGGACTGCATGAAGACAGGTGATAAAGTATCATGAAAGGTATGAGAAACAGAGAGCTATGGTGGCATCTCAGGAAACTTTTAATCTGAGGATCTGAAAGATTAATAGGAGTTAACTTTTCTTTGTGGAGGGCAGGGGGTGGAGTAGGGACAGAGACAACTGTTTCAGGCAGGGCTGTAAGCTTATATGAGGCCAAAACTGAAAGGTTAAGATGCAAATAGAGAAAAAGTGAGAGAAGTCTAGTGAGGGCAAGATTTTAGGGCTTGAAAAAAGGATTTTCTCTGAAGTGTAGCAGGACACCATCACTGAATCTTACAGAAGACATGATTAGATTTATATTCAAGGCAACTCACTCAGATCCATGGGGATGAGATCTGAGGAGAAAGCCAGACAGCTGGTTGGGAAATATAGTACCCAGAATAAAAATGACAGTGGGCAAGACTAGAGTGGTACAGGAAGGAATCATTCATTCATTCAGTAAGAGCTCCAACTACGTGTCAGGTGCCCTACTAAGGTATTGAGCAGTCTAGTGGAGGAAACATATTAACCAAACAAGCAACGACGACAAAATATAAAATATTATATTCAAGTCACAAAAGAGACAGATGATGCTATGAGACTGAGAAACAAGAGAAGCCTTTCCTAATGGTTCAGGAAAGGTTTCTCTTGAGGAAGGGTCACCTGAACTAACTTCTGAAGGTTGAGAGGAAGCTAACTGAAGGGTGTGGGGGGAACAGATGGAAATAATCTTCAGGAAGTAAGAATAGCATTTACCAAGAAACAGTAAGGCAGCCAATGTGGTAGGACACTAGGAGCAAAGACGGGTGTGATTAAGATGAAGCTGGAGAGTGGGTTGGGACTGGACTGTGCAGCATTAAGTATTTTGGTCTTTATCCTAAGAACCAGGGGAAGCCAGGAAAGTGTTTTAAGCTGGGGTGTGAAACCATCAAATTCGTGTTTTGGAAAGATTGTTGTGGCTCACGGGTGGGTCTGGGGAAGCAGGAGAACCACTAGAGCAGAAAAACAGCAGGAAGCTATTGGGAGGGGGAGGACATGGTGACTGTGAAGACTTGGGGTTTCTGGCTTGGGTTTCTTAAATACACTCCATTTGTGATGGGGGTAAGCCCACATCATTTGAAAAGAAGGTGTTTGCATCTTCTTAGTCACTAAGGCAAGAACTAGGTCATTTTGTATCACATTATTGCATTGCACATTAAACTGTTGGGGAATGGGACTGAGGAAGGAGGATGGTAGAATGGGGGGAACATTTACTTTTTACCTTCAACATTTCTGTATTATTTGATTTTTTTTTTTTTTCTGAGACGGAGTCTCGCTCTGTTGCCCAGGCTGGAGTGCAGTGGCCGGATCTCAGCTCACTGCAAGCTCCACCTCCCGGGTTTACACCATTCTCCTGCCTCAGCCTCCCGAGTAGCTGGGACTACAGGTGCCCGCCACCGTGCCCGGCTGGTTTTCTGTATTTTTTAGTAGAGACGGGGTTTCACCGTGTTAGCCAGGATGGTCTCGATCTCTTGACCTCGTGATCCGCCTGTCTCAGCCTCCCAAAGTGCTGGGATTACAGGCTTGACCCACTGCGTCCGGCCTATTTGATATTTTTACAATGAAAATAGAAACTAAAATGCAAGCTTAAAAATCAGATATAGAAGTCCCATCAAATTACTGTAAGTGGGAGAAAGCTAGATTATCTTGTTTTATACCACTTAGGTCTCAATTTTGACCCCTAAAGAGCCCACTCCCACTCATCCTGCTTCTCAGAACCAATCTGCAATAGGTGGCTGGAAGATTAAAAGTGTAGAATCTACAATCCATACATGTGTGCTAACAGGAAATAATTTATGGCCTCAAAATTCAGTAAATAGTTCAAAAAATATTAAATTGTTCTTAATTTTTTCAGTAAGATAAAAGCCTAAAATGATCAATAGACAGCTGAGACTAAATCATGCTTCTTCCTCAAAAAAGCATTAGCCACAAAGACTCAGAAACAAGCAAGCTAGCAATAACTTTGGACAAGATATTCAACAAACTGATGGCTGTATAGCTTTGTGGAGATGAAGAAATGTTCTTTTTCTAAATAGATACACATGAAGTCCTTATCTAGGAACCTAAGTCTCAAAGAGTTAAACATGCAAAGATTAGTGTCCAACAGAGTAGGATTTATATAACTCTGGGCAACAAACTCTTTGCTAGGTGGAAGAGAAAATCTCTAGTAAACTATTAAATGTGCACTTAGCAGAATCTTAGAGATTCTGCCAACATTAATTCGTAACCACATTCAAACATAGAATCAGACCTTTTCCATTCAATAATCCGTGTTTCATTTGCATTATTAATCAGCCTTTAAGTTTTACACTCCTACTTCTATTATTCGAGATAAACAACATTTAGAACGCTGTGTACATTTTTTTTTCTTGCTTCTCACTAATATGGATGTGGAGTCTAAAAAGGGATATAGGAAAAGCAGAAATGAAAAATTACACATTACAAGATCAGTGTTTACTTGCTAACATATGGCAGTGATAGGTTTCAAAAAAGGCATTGTCAACAACTGTAAAGAGCTATACGAAGCACTTTCATGCCTATTATTTTAATTCTCGGCCACCTTTTGAGCCAGACACTCACTCCTGCGTCACAGATGAGCAATCACGGCCAGAATCCTAACAACTTGTCAAGATTTACATAGTCTCATCTTGACTCTGTACTGTTTTTTTAAACCAATGCAATAGGGGCAGAATGTATTGCAAAGCAGCAAACCAGAGCTATCTTAGATAAATAAATAAATACACACACACACACGATGGGCTGCATTATGGAACTTGCTAGGGTCTGAATGTTTGTGTCCCCCCAAAATTCATGATGAAATCCTTACCCCCAAGGTGATAGTATTAGGAAAAAGAGCCTCTGAGAGGTGTTAGGTCATCAGAGTGGAACCTCCATGAATGGGATCAGTGTCCTTCTAAGAGGAACCCAGAGAAATCTGTGATATAAGGTCACAGAGAGAAGACAGCTGTCTGTGAGGAAGGAGGACCTCATCAGACACTGAATCTGCAGGTGACTTTATCTTGAACTTGCCAGCTTCCAGAACTATGAGAAATAAGCTTTTGTTGTTTAAAGTCACTCAGTCTATGGTATTTTCTTATAGGAGCCCAAATGGACTAGACAGAACTCAAGAACAGGGAAGGATAGCCAAGTCTCCCTGGAACCCACTGAGAGACCAGGCAGTCCTCTCTGCATGTCTGATTTTCTTTGTCATCTTCTCATCCACATCCTTCACCCTGTTTTTTCCATGCCACACCAACACCAGTTTCCAGCATGGTACAAGAGTTCAAAGGGCACATTACTCATTCAGCCCTAGAATGAATAATGAGCCTGAAACCTTAGTTGGAGTTCCAAAATTCCTGGGACATGACTAAGCTTGGGTGAGAGGGGTACTCTCTACTCAATTGACTCTAAAGGAAATTATCAGAATAGTAATGGAAATGAAGTAAAATCATGGGTATCATGTTAGACCAATGTGGCCATATCAATGATTGCAAATGTTGTGAAGAATTATCAAAGGTTTTACTAAGATGATTATACAAAAACCTTTAAAAATTCAAATGAAACAATTATATTTAGTAAAGTGTAAGTATGGGTCCCTGGGAGTCTGGAGGCTGCCTGCCACACTGCACTGTGATGAAAGCATATTCCTACTGCGTGAAGCCAGTGAGATGTTGGGATTATTATTGCAGTTCAGCTACCCTAATACTGCATTACTACTATAATCAACGGGAAAACAAACTAATAAGCTCCTTCCAAAATGCAAAGCTTCAATAGTGGCCCATGGTCTACTGAATGAAGTCCTTAAGATGACATATACGATCTTCCATGACCTAATCCCATGCACTTCACATTCTGAAAGTCTCACTGACTCTCCTAAATGTTTTCCAAAGAACCTACACCTGTTCTCCTTCATACTACTGATCCCAAATGTATTGTAACTAGATGGTTGCTGTCCGTCTCTTTTCCTAGATTGTGAGTCTCCACGATGACAGTGGCTTTTTTTCTTCTTTGCAGATGTATCTTCAACACAGTATCGTATGTTGGGCATATAAAAGATGCTCAATGAACAATGTGCTCCTAAATGTTCACAGCTACCTGAAAATTCATGTAATTTTAGAGCCTGGAAAGTAGGAAAAGCCAATTCTCATTTTACTGAAACATTATCTTCTAAAATTGTTAATTCCTGAATACCCAACTCACTGGCTTAAAGCTCTGACAATATTAGTGAAATGAAATGAACAGCCATGAGTAAATAATATCCTTTGGAATTAGAATTGGTTTCTAGACCAAATCCTTTAAGAGTTTGAAGCTTTAAAAACTCTGACTTCCTAAAGTCAGAATTGACATTTTTTGTCTTAGGAATCTGAGGTGAAATTAATCATAGATATTTTAAATGGGGGTGGATTCTGAATTATTTCAGAGAGGAAGCAACCTTAGAAATATAAGAATCATCATTATTAACTCAAAATGTTCCATTTCTGAGGGGGGCATTCTCAGAGAAGCACAGTTATTTTATGTTTCTTGGAAACGTTAGGCTTTTGATAGCCCTTCCATTCAAACATAAAAGCATTTTATATTAAACAACATCATTCAAGGTTGGAGGCTTAAATGTTATTTTAATAGTATCACAAAGAATCTGGTTTAGTTATTAAAATGACTTATTTTATTTAAAGAAAAATCTATGATTATTACTCATTGTATATATATAAGTGAATTTTCAAAAAATAGTTTCTTCCTTTATGTGGATTCTCTCAAGATATGAAGAATCAAACTATTCTTTGGTTTTATTATACGGGAAAAACAACACGCAGTCTAGTTAAACAACTTTGTGATATTTATATTCCATTGCACAGATATGGGTTATACAAATTAGTAACACAAGTTATTTCTTAAATTCCAAACATTTTCTAAAATATTATTACAGCAGATGCCTAGGATATTAAAACATAAAAGTGGAAATCATTCTCTAAATAGTTAAATATGATACTGAAAATACTGCACATTTTAATTAGAGGAAAATTAAAATGTGTGCTCAAATGCTCTAACAAACTAGGTAGCAGGGCAACTAACAACTACAAATAAGTCACTGTGGTCCATTTTTACGTATGCATATATATAATTATTCTCTAGATAATCCATCTTCTTGAAAATGCTAATAAAACATAAAAATCCAGATAAATGATTTAAAGAAATTGTAATTCTTCCTACTACCTAAGGTGACATGTACTATTATCTATGACTTCATACAGTTACTAATTCAAATATAAAAGACACCACACTTGGAAAGAAAAAAATTTTAAGGTAATGGTTTTAATCGAATTAATGAGATGAAAAGATAGTAAAGCCCTGTTTGCTACTTACATGAAAGAAGATTTTAAAAAATAATCACTGCACAAAATGTAAAGGGTGGGGTTATGCTGTGGTATTAATTTTCCTCAATGTTTTTCTTGACTGTTCAAGAACAAATTAAAGTTTCCACGGCAAATTTGTTTTCAAAATGCCGAATTGCAAAACAATTGCTGGCTTCACGTTTCTGAATACCTGTTGGAGAGGGAAAAGTTTTTTAAAATGTTGATTCTTTAGTAATAAATATTCACTTATTTTATAGTTATTATTTAGATGTACAGAAGTATTTCACTCTATTCTCCACAAAACTTCTACAGTTTGAATTTGTTTATGCTGAAGAAAATAATTTTCTCCCTTTTCTGAACTATTAATATATTGACAGATCACAGCAACATCAATAATGCTACACAGATTGCTTACAAATTCATGAACTTGAAGGTATTGAAAATGTTCTGTATCTTGACTACGGTGGTGCTTGCAAGACCATGTGTATCTTTGTGGAAACTCAGAATTGCATACTAAAAAGGGTAAATTTCATGGCATATGTAAGGCTGACTTTAAAAAAAATCATGAACCAAGAGCATTTTTAAATGTAAGAAATCAACACAGCAATAAAAAAGAATGAAATCATGTCCTTTGCAGCAATATGGATGCAGCTGGAGACCATTATCATAAATGAATTAACCCAGAAACAGAAAGCCAAATACCTACCTTACAATGCTCTCACTTGTTAGTAGGAGGTAAACACTGGGTACTCACTGACATAAAGATGGGAACAATACATACAGGGGACTATAAGGAAGGGAGGGAGGGAGGGAGGAGGTAAGGGTTGAAAAACTACCTATTGGGGAATGCTTTTACACTGTTGGTGGGAGTGTAAATTAGTTCAACCATTGTGGAAGACAGTGTGGCGATTCCTCAAGGATCTAGAACTGGAAACACCATTTGACCTAACAATCCCATTACTGGGCATATACCCAAAGGATTATAAATCATGCTATGATAAAGACACATACACATGTATGTTTACTGCAGCACTATTCACAATAGCAATGACTTGGAACCAACCCAAATGTCCATCAAAGATAGACTGGATTAAGAAAATGTGGCACCTATACTCCATGGAATTCTATGCAGCCATAAAAAAGAATGAGTTCATGTCCTTTGCAGGGACATGGATGAAGCTGGAAATCATTATTCTCAGCAAACTATCACAAGATCAGAAAACCAAACACCGCATGTTCTCACTCATAAGTCGGAGGTGAACAACAAGAATACATGGACACAGGGAGGGGAACATCACACACTGGGGCCTGTCGGGAGGTGGGGACCTAGGGGAGGGATAACATTAGGAAAAATACCTAATTTGGTGACAGGCTGATGGGTGCAGCAAACCAACATGGCACCTGTATACCTATGTAACAAACTTGCATATTGTACACATGTAACCTTGAACTTGAAGTATAATAATAATAATAAAAAAAAACTACCTATTGGGTACTATGCTCACTACCTGAGTGATGGGATCATTTGTACCCCAAACCTCACATCAGATAATATAATATACCCTTTGAAACAAACCTGCACATGTACCCCCTGAATCTAAAATAAAAGTTGGGAAAAAAAAAAAAATGAAATCAAGCTGGTTTCAGATGACTCAACAGCCGGAGATGAGAGAACAGTATTATTTAAAATGCTAGCAAAAAGCCAGGAAAGCACTTTTACTGGGTGACACAATTCCAAAGAAATCACACCACAGTGTATCTGAATGGCAATTCTTACTTTCCACAGCTGCCACATGTACTTTCTTTTATTTTCACAATGATCTTAAAAGGAAACGGGGAGATATTGTAATCCTTATATTTCAGGTGAGAAAATAAAGGTTAAATGATTTGGCAAAGCTACAACATTAGTTGTATCAATGCTCTTAATTCTTCACCCAAATTCCTTTCCAACTACCCTGACAGTGATTATTCCCCATATGATCCAAAAGGCAAACAGCCTGCTTAGTATCCAGATCCCTGAAAACACAGCTGAAGACCTGGTCCCAAGAGACCCTCTGGATAATAAAAACCCTTTCAGTATGGCTGAACCACAGTGGTTAGGATGTGAAGTTGGATAGGGTGACTAACGATATGGAAAATGAGGTTCCAGCATCTCAAAGCAACGACATTTCACATTGACCTTTTCTCTCCATCTGAAAAGAGCGGACTTATTAAATAGAATTAAGATAATTCTATAGAAACCTGGGAATATTATATAACGACACAATATTATCTCACTCATGGCAAGTATATATTGGTAACAACGAATAGGCTTCACCTAAATCTAGTTTAATGCAATGAACTTTTCTGCCCAACACTTTAACATTTAAAAAGTACTACCTTTAATAGTTTCTCTGCGTTGCAGTTTGTAAGTTTCCTTGTCATGACACAGTCGATAAATAAAGAAACCCAGGTGATCAATGTTTTCAATGCGATCAGTAATAACCATGTGCTCATGAATCAGATAGGACTGAGGCAAATAGGTTCCAGCCTACATTCAGAAAAGAATACATGACATGACTATCTCAGAACATACACTGAGTAGACTAGAGTAATAAGACAAAATTCTTACACATTATGGTATGGAACAGGTTGCCAAACTACTACCCACCATCTGTTTGTTTGTTTTATGTTCTATGTTGTCCAGGCTGGTCTCAAATTCCTGGCTCAAGCAAATCTCCCACCTAGGCCTCCTAAAGTCCTGGGATTACAGGCATGAGCCTCCGCCCCCGACTTGTTTTTATAAGTAGAGTTTTTTTTTTTGGAATATAGTCATGTTCATTTGTTTTACATATTGTCTATGGCATCAGAATTAGGTAGCTGGCTAGTATTTACTCTCTGGCTCTTTAGGAAAACTTAAAACATTATTTGAGAAATTGTATTTCAATTTCATGATATAAAACATTAAAAACAAAAACCATATTAGTTCCTCCTTGTACAATTCTTAACTACAGTCTGATAAAATGAGCTCCTATAGGGCTAATTTCTCAACAGGATATTCCAAAACACTATAAAGGCATCATTCATCAAAAATAGTCAACATTCTTAATACCTTGATGTTAATAAGTAACTCCAGTAGGTTTCTGGGTGGCATAACAATGGAAGTGTTCAGAGGGATCACATAGCACTTATCCAGGTTAAGATCTAAATAGGCTGTAAGTTTCTGGGAAGAAAAAGATACAGTGTAGTCACAGTAATAGCAAAACAGGCAGCAACTGGATTTTTAAGAATAATTTGTATCATTAAAATGAATTGGCTTTAGAATGTATAAATCACTTGCATTTCAACAAATTCAGAATTTGGCTGGATAAAGTTGGAAGTGGGAATGGGAGAGGAAAAAATATTGCTACCAGTAAATAAAATGCTCATCAAGGGTATATTTCTATAATAAATAATAATACATATTCAAATTAACTGCAAATACTTATTATATAATTAAGCGATTTAACTTTCTCACTTATAAGCTCAAATGCCCTCTAAGGCTATCTGTCCATTGTGCATAAAGATTAACTTTTCTCATTATGTATTTTGAATACTATTACCATCCTTAGAACACTGGAGAAACAGTCATTTAAATGATTTTGTGTTCTATGGTTCAAATGAGAAATGCTGGTTGAGAAATACTATCTCATAGGATGGTTTTCAAGAATAAGTTAAGCCAAACAATAACATTTTGATTCCTAAGAGCTCGGTGTTAGCTATTATTATTTACTATTTGCTTTAGATGTTTATTTCCTTGAAATAAGTAAATTTTCAAACTGGTTTCTAAACATCCATCAGATGTATCAGGCACGAAATGTTTGCAAAGCTAACTTCAGTAATATATTGGAGTGTTCAAAATGGCAAGCTTATACAGAGAGACACAAAAATCACAGGTGATACACGAACTTCTGAATCTCTGAATCCTGATTTGAAAAAACAAAAAATTATCGGGACAAAAATTGGGAAATTTAAACACAAATATAAATGTAAACATATTAAATACAATAATCTCTCTTATCTGAGGCTGTGCTTCCTGAGTTTCAGTTACCTTCAGTTAACTACAGTCCACAAATACCTAGGTTAAGTACAATATAATAAAGTATTTTGAGAAACCACCTTCACATAACTGTTATTATAGTATTTTAACTGTTTTATTAATTATTGTTAATCTATTACTGTGGCTAATTTATAAATTAAATTTTAACATATGTATATACGTACACTAATACGAAAAAACATAGTATATATAGGGTTTGGTACTATCTGCGGTTTCAGACATCCACTGGGGGTCTTAGCTTGTATTCCCCATGGATAAGGCGGGACTACTGTCCTACAAGATCATGTTAATTTTCTTAGATGTGATAATGATGTGGTTATGTAGGAGGACATCTCATTCTTGAGAGATAACAGCACAAGTACTTATGTCAAATGACAGAAAAAGAGATGAAGCAAATATGACAATATCTGGAACAAAGTGGAGGATTTTGGGTATTCAACTTTTCTGCATTACATAAAAATGCTCAAAAGCTGGGGAAAATGTAGAACGAGAACTTAAAAACAGATTAACAAAATTGTTGATTTTGAAAATGCTACCAAAAAACAGGAACATAAATTACCTCTTATCTAAGAAAATGTGGGAACATATAAAAAATATTAGTTTGTCAGCAAAGGAGGAACAGTCATGAGGTGGGCTTTAAGGGGAAGGAAAGACAAGATATGAGAAGGCTGGGTCACCAGGGTCTGCTTCAGACAAAGCAGAGCCCACCAAATGTTGACAGTTTATTAAACTGAACTCTAAATATAATAAATTAGCAAATATTGAAATTAAAACTACAAAAAGCATAAACTACAGAACCTGCATTCTTTCTACAATTCTGGACACTTGGCTCACCTTGTTAAAGTCATGAACAATGTTGGCAGGATCACTATCTGCAAACTCTGGGACAGGCACACTGATAAATTCAACTTCTTCTTCTTCAAAGATTTTAATATTTTCTTCAATTGTCTGGTAGAGAGCAGCTGGGGCATCTGCAGAGGGCTCATTTAAGATGACATCATCTTTGATGTACTTTATTCCACAGTAGTACACGTCATCTGGCTATAGAGTTTAAAGACTCATTTCAGCAATTCAGCATGAGACAGGTTTTTAAATAAGCATTACTTAAGCTGCCACCTCTACCTAAATAGCATTTTGCTTGCAAACTCTTGCTTTTAGATGACAAGTCAGACAGTTTAATTACAGAGTTAACATATTCTTTAAGATCAGGTTTTGAAGCACTGTAAAAGAACAGCTTCAAAAGAAGAAAGGCAGCTGGTTTTCCCTTTACTTTTCGTGGTAGGTGAAAATAGAACATAAAAATAATTAGCTATCCAGTAACAAATAAATATAAAGAAACAACAGACCTACTCTAGCTGTAAGCAGTTTTATAAAATATATTCCAAAACTAGTCAAGTTTTCTGAAAGAATATATTAAAAGTTTTGATATGGTCTACTAATTAAATGACTTTTTTCTTATTAGCCAAAAAAGGGATAACTTTTCTGAAATTTCTATATGCATATAAGTAGTTCTAATTTTCCCTTTATATCACAATTCAGCGGAAAATATTGGATTACAGCAAATCTTTATGCTACTGTCTCACTCTTACAAAAAGAAAAAACAGTATATAAGGTAGGGTGCAGTAACTCATGCCTGTAATCCTAATACTTTGGGGGGTGGAGGCCTGAGACAGATGAACTGCTTGAGCCCAGGAGTTCAAGACCAGCCTGGGCAACATGGTGAGACCGTGTCTCCACAAAAAATAAAAAAATTAGCTGGGCATGGTACCACACACCTGTAGTCCTAGCTACTACTGGGGAGGCTGAGGTGGGAGAATTGTTTGAGCCCAAGAGGTTGAGGCTGCAGTGAGCTGTGATTGCACCACCGCACTCCAGCCTGGGTGACAGAGTGAGATCCCATCTCAAAAAAACGAAACACACAGTACATGTACACACACACACACGCACGCGCACACACACACACACACACACACTCTACACACACAATAAAGACTAAGGGTATATAAAATGTGAATTCACCAGGCCAGGCGTGGTGGCTTACGCCTGTAATCCTAGCACTTTGGGAGGCCAAGCTGGGTGGATCACCTGAGATCAGGAGTTCGAGACCAGCCCGGCCAACATGGTGAAACCCTGTCTTTTTACTAAAAGTACAAAAATTAGCCAGGTGTGGTGGCAGGCACCTGTAATCTCAGCTACTTGGGAGGCTGAGGCAGGAGAACTACTTGAACCCGGGAGGCAGAGAGTGCAGTGAGCCAAGATCGCGCCATTGCACTCCAGCCTGGGCAACAAGAGCGAAACTCCGTTAAAAAACAAACAAACAAACAAAAAAAAACAGTTAATGCACCAAATGTTATCTCCGGAAAATGGAATTGCAATGATTTTTTTAATACTATATGTCTTTCTTATAAAAAAAACAGTATTAAAAAAGATGACTAGTATTTTGGTAATGTCTATCAACATGTGATTGATTATCTTGAACAACACAGAAAATGAGCATGAAATTGAGAATGTTTCAAAATTAGTTATTTAAATTATTTTAATAAGTCTAGTTGTCAACTGTTTCTCCAAATTTCGAAACAGCTAAAGTAGTTATAAAACCTTAAAAGTAATTTCCCCTTCAAAACTCCTAAAAAAATCTTCTGAATTATTGCCAAGAGAAATATATCACAAAATAGGTTGTAAATGATAATTAATCAGAAGGAAAACCTTTGTCTTAACCCACTGGGATTACTATTAAACACTTAAAGTTATAAACAACTTTCATCCTATGTTATTTCAATATCACCGCTGAAGTCACCCAGTTCTTTAGTGAAACCAGTGACTGGAAAAGAAGCAGAGACATGGTCTTACTGTACTCTGGGCCCAAGGGTACAGCAGGACCATAGGGGAGTCCAAACTGACTATCAAGTTATGGCCTATCAACATGACAACATTTGTGGCTGATGTATTTATTCAACTGGCAATTCATAATACTATTCCTCTCAACCCTTAATTATAGTAGGAAAATAAAGGTTAGTAAAATAATCACCCAATGACCTAAATAAATCCTTTAGTCAGCAACATTTCAAGTTACTCTGCTTTTAGTGACTGTGTGTGATGGGCTCAGCAAACATATCATGGAGAGATGTTTAAACACAGCTTTAAAATAGAACTACCACTCTGGCTGAAGGTCACAGATAAAAAGTACAAGCTTACAGCAAGTTGTAAACAATAAACAACTTTTTATAAAGGCACCGCATCACGGGAGCACCCGGACACAAAAAAAAAACAAAAAAAACAACAACAACACAAAAAAAACAAAAAAAAAAAAAAAAAAATTCACAAAATAATTTTTCCACTTACTTGAAGTGCAAAATATTTGTACAAGTATGCTCCTCCTAGAATGACACCTGCAAGCATAAATGCCAGTCCAAAGCACATGCACCAACACCAGGCTCTTCTTTGGCCAACTGGTACCACATCATCTGGGTCCTAAAATATGAAAAAGACAGTTAAGTATCTTATCTCCAGACAGAATAACAGAAGGCTCAGGATAGGAAAAACCTCATGGATTATCATTTTAATAAATGAAGACATAAAGACCAAAGGAGTTGTGCCTCTCATCAAAATCAACCCAGGAATGATTAAATGGTAGCTCCAGGGCTCATCTTAATGGTTCTTGGACTGGGACATTGGTTTCTAGGAGAGTTGTCTACTTCTAATCTCAACACCCCACGTGCTAACCGTGACTCAAGCAATGATACACTTCATAATTTTTATTTTGCATGCACAACTTTTGGTGATACCTTCTAAAATTTAATAATTTAGAAGAGGTTATGCTACAACTTAGTCATATAATATGATGATGAGCCTTGTAAATTATAAATCCAGGGCATCTCTCTATCTGATCATTTATGAAATTATGTGTTAGGCCTGCTACAGATGGTTAATATTTCATACCAGGTATAAAACTATTCTAAACCATCCACAAGAAAAAATTACAGGAAAATAAGGAACAGAATAAACAATGATACTAAAATTATTTAAACAATTAGAATTTCAAAAAATAGGATAAAATTCTATACATAGAAATACATAATCGTATTATCCCACTGCTCTACTCTAAACCATGGTCTGATAAAATTCTTCACTTTCTTTTAAAGATTTCTATCTTTAAAAGAAGCAGTACAAAAAAATGAGAAAATATTCAATGATAAAAACTTACTTATAAATTCAAGAAACAAAACCAGCACAAAATTTTATAGAATTTTCATTTTTATCCACTTAAAAACAATTTAGTATTAGAACATTATTTGGGGTCATGACATTCATAATTCCTAGATACTCCTCCCTCCCTGTGCCCTTATATAACCTGATCCCTCTATTTGCAGAATTACAGCAAATTTCTGATTTGTACCCAAGTTCACGTGCAAAGAGCTAAGAAAACAAAGATACCTAAATAAGTAGTCACTCAATAAATAGTAAAGACTGCAAAAATTCATAGTATACATGAACGGCCTCTTGAAGTACATGACTCTGTCCTTTACTTGGAAAACTCAATATGGGGTAGGATTAAGGGAGAAAGTAGACTTCACCTAAACCTATCTAATAGGATATAAAATTAGGAAGAAAAACTATGAATGATGCACAAGAACAGGATGGGTTACTGGAACAGCCCTCCACAACACCTTTTTTGGCACCAGGGACCAGTTTTGTAGAAGACAGTTTTTCCACAGACAGATTGAGGGGGGTTGGGATACAGTTTCGGAGTGAAGCTGTTCCACCTCAGAAGATCATCAGGCATTAGATTCTCATAAGGAGCGCACAACCTAGATCCCTAACACGCACAGTTTACAATAGGGTTCGCACTCCTAAGAGAATCTAATGTCCCCACTGATCTGAGAGGAGGTGGAGCTCAGGCAGCAATGCTAACTGTGCAGCCAAGTTCCTAGCCAAGACCAGTTCTGGTACTGGTCTGTGGCATGGTAGTTGAGGACCCCTGTATTAGAACACAGATTTGGTTGAAGCAAGAATTCAGTTAGGAATGAAACCTAAGATTATATGTTTTTAATTCTAAGATGAGGAACTTTTAACATGATACCACTGAGAAAGGTCTAATCCCAGATGCTGAAGCAACCAAGAACAATGTGATGTGATATAGTGTGTTCTTAGGTTGAGATTTCAAATACAGAATTTAACATCGAACAACAAATACTGTTTATTCTAAGAATCAGTCCATTGCTATGAGAATGTCATGGTTTCTGTAGCATGTGTCAATATACTATGTGTGTAAGATAATGAGTGTATTGCAAGGAATTAATGTAATAAGTCTGAAGAATTTATCAAGCCATGTAAGATATCCCAGCTGTGAAAAGAAAGTTACAAGAATTCCATGGAGTCATAAGGTATTGTGAAACTTTAATGATAAAGTATATATCTTTTGCTTGAGACCTTGTCTGACATAAATATCTAAGGAGGTAAGAAATTGTTCCTAACATAATTAATTTTAGGGTGGAGGGAGAGTAGGGGGGATGAAAATGACAGATGGAAATAGTTATTTCCAACATTTGGTATCAGCTGCTGAGACAGCCAAATGTGCGCACACACCCACACCATTTGGCAGGCCTTCTCTTCCAATAGTACGTAAATGAATAGTCAAACAGCACAGGCAGACATCTGTAAAAGAATATGCAGCCCCAACTGGCAAATTGATGACAAATTTCAAGGCATTGTAATATATCATTTTTAACTATTCAACAATCATTTTGAGAATAAATTATAAATGTCTACTATGTGCCAAGAGCTGTGCTAGGCACTGGAAATAGATGCTCTGCCAAGAAAGAGACCAGCTGGATCAGTCTGAAAAATAGACAAATATACAAAAAGAAATATGATACGAGCTCTAATAGGAAAATGCACAGAGAGCACATAAGAGGGGATGAGTTTCAGGAAGACTTCCCAAGGGAGAAAATACTTCAGTGGAATGTTAAAGGACAAATACTCATTACCTCAGCAGAAGACAGAGTTAAAGGAAATTATATATATGGCAAAGATTTTTCAAAAATTATGGAGCTAAAATGCATGACATTTCCAAGAGCCACATGTGCTTTGGCTGGACTGTCCAATATGGTGGAAAGGGGTATGAGAAATAATGGACAAGAAACTGGGGCAGGTCACAAAAGACCTTTGTAAACCATGCTACAGTTTGACTTCTCGTGTTCATTCAAAAATCACTTCTCAGCACTATTACAGTTTTTTAAAAATTCAATTTCTTAAGGAATTTCACTTACGAAATACTTCACTTATCCACAGGTCAATTTATTCAGCACCTCAATAACGTGAAACGTGGCTTAAGAATCAGGAAATAAACAAGAGTGTTTGATCAGCCAGATTATAGACCCCAAACCTATGCACCACCATCATGTACTTCACAGAAGAGCTGTTACATCTTCAATTTGGTCTATCTAATCTTTTCTCTCTAAATTCCTAGTGATCACTTTTCTTTCATTAGAATAATTCACATAAAGATCCTCTCTCTACTAGGCTATAAGATCTTTTGAGTATCCATTCATATTCATTTTGCATTACAGGCAGCTCCAAGCCAAGCTTGGGGGTGGCATTAGTTGGCACTTATATATTTGATGAGTGAATAAAACTTACATCAATTTTCTTTTCTTTTTTTTTTTTTTTTTGAGACAGAGTCTCTCTCGCTCTGTTGCAGGCTGGAGTGCAGTGGTGCGATCTCAGCTCACTGCAAGCTCTGCCTCCTGGGTTCGCGCCATTCTCCTGCCTCTGCCTCCCGAGCAGCTTGGACTACAGGCACCCGCCACCACGCCTGGCTAACTTTTTGTATTTTTAGTAGAGACGGGGTTTCACTGTGTTAGCCAGGATGGTCTCCATCTCCTGACCTCGTGATTTACCCACCTTGGCTTCCCAAAGTGCTGGGATTACAGGCGTGAGCCACCATGCCTGGCCAGCTCAGATATATATTTTTTAAAAGCGTGATTATTTAATTCTTTATGATTCATAAAAGTCGTATCAGCAGCCAGCCTGATAATGAGGGAAGGGGGAGATGCAACATAATTCATAACGTAAAACAAACTGTGGCTATTTAGCAAGAGCAGTAGCCTAGTTCAGTATTTATTAACGCCTGCTATTTGCAATATACTGTGCTAGATCCTGTGGGAAATTCTAATGTGATTAAGACATGGCTTATACCTTGAGCAATTTATAGTCAAGAATTAACACCATGTATGATAGATAAACGATGTTCCATAATACAATCTGAGTCATGGAGAAGAGATTAAAGTATGCTCAAGATTAAAAGTTTTAATCTAAGAGATTTATTAAAAGTGTTTTAGAGTGATTAAATTTTAACACTTCAAAGAGTAAGCTTTACTTAAAGAAAAGCCACGTAAGATTTAAGAAGAAAAACCCCGTGACTATCTCAAAATATACAGAAAACGTATTTGACAAAATTCAACTTCCATTAAAAAAAAATATATCTTTGAAAACTAGCAAAGGGTGAAATTCTTTAATAAGGCTAACAATCAAAAGCCTATAGAAAGCCTCATTCTTAATGGTGAAACTTTATACTTCATCATACCCTTTTAATTGAGGAATACAGGAATGCCCACTAAAATTGACTGTTTCCATTGAACACTGTACTAGAGATCCTACAGCAAGCACACAAACGATAACAAGATTAGGTATTAGAAAAAAGAAAGCAAAACTGTTATTATTTGTAAATAATTTGTCTATGTAGAAAATCTAAGAGTCAAACTTATTCAAACTAATTAGAGGGTGGCAAGATTTTTAAATATCAATAATCAAAAATCAACTGAGTCAAACATTTGTACATTAATATTTACAGCATCATTATTTATACACTAGCCCCAAACTAGAAACAACCCAAATATCCATCAACTGATGAGTGAATGAATTGTGGTATATTCATACCATGAAATAGCAATAAAAAGGAACAAAATAACACACACCATCAGGACTGAATCTCAAAAACATGCTAAGTGAAAGAAGTCTAGCACAAAAGATTACTCACTGTATGATTACATCTTTATCAAATTCTAGAAAAGGCAAAACCATAATGACAAAAGCAGCTTACTGGCTGGGGAAGGAGAGACTGACTACAAACAGGCGTGAAGACACTTATTAGGGTGATGGAAATGTTTCATATCTTGACTGTTGGGGTGGATATACGACCTTATACAATGATCATAAATTCAATCAAATTATACACATAAAATGCATGAGTTTTATTCCATGTAAATTATATTTTAATACAGAGGGCGGAGAAGAAATCAACTGAGTTCCTATCTACCAGGCAATAAAAGAATATCTAACACCAAGTGCTAGAAAAAGTGTATAACAAAGGGAACTTGGGAACTTCCACTCGACAAAAATTTAGGTACAATTGCTTTGGAGAACAATTTGGCAGTATCTAATAAACACACATCAAGCTTGTCCAACCTGTGGCCCATGGGCTGTGTATGGCCCAGGACAGCTTTGAATGTGGCCCAACAGAAATTCATAAACTTTCTTTAATCATTACGATTTTTTTTTGTGATTTTTTTTCCAGCTCATCAACAATTGTTAGTGTTAGTGTATTTTATGTGTGGCTCAAGACAATTCTTCTTCCAGTGTGGCCCAGGAAAGCCAAAAGATTGGACACCTCTGACATACATTTATCTTATGACCTAGCGATTCCATTCCTAGGTATAAATCCTGGATAAACTTTTGAATATGTAAGGAAATACGTCCAAGAATATACACTACATTGTCGGCAACAACAAAAAAAATTGAAATAAATTATTATAGATTCATATAATACTGCTAAGAAGATTCAAATAGTGACCAGGCCCAGTGGCTCATGGCTATACTCTCAGCACTTTAGGAGGCAGAGGCAGGAGGATTGCTTGAGCCCAGGAGTTCGAGACCAGTCTGGGCAACATAGCAAGACCCTATCTCCATTAAAAAATAAAAACTAAAAAAAAAAAAATGTACTAGCACTGCTGATTTTTAGATAAGCGTAAGAAACGTAATTGCTGACCCCCCCAAAAAGGCAGGTTGCACAATATATAACACCACATATTTAAGTGTTTTGTAAGTATGTGATATTTAAGACTTTCAAAACGTACAAAATACACTTCAGGTTCTCTGTATTTTGTGTGCTTGAAATATTTCATAATTTAAAAAAAGAAAAAGAAAAACCACTAACAAGAGCTTCTTCACTGGGGTATATAACCTTACCTGGCCTAATTTAAAACAAGTCACCGAGACATTTCCTCCCTTCTACTGCAATAAAACTGGTGCACCTTGCATCGCGCTTAAAAGGTAACAGAACTCCCACAGGTGCTGTACAATTATTATCTAATTAATCTTCCTAAACCTCAAGTTTTTTAGCCCAGTTTATAAATGAAGACACTGCAGCACACACTGGCCTATAACCACCTTGCAACAGTAGATACAGAAAGACCTGGCTTTCAGAAGCACTTTCACTCTGGTACAGTACTAATTTCTAGTTCAAATAAATCTCAGCATTAGATGATAAAATAAAATTACTTAAGAAGTTATATCTTAAACAAAATGAAGGACAAATTCTTTTCTGGTACTTCAATTAGTTAAGAATTAGGTCACCTCAATCAGTTCCCTAAGAGGCTTTAGTAAATGTGCTTCAATTATAAACTTAAATAAAAATGTATATATTTTCATGTAATTTTAATTCTGTTCTCAAACTAACAAATCACTCCACATTCTTAGGCACCTCTATTTGAACTTTTTTTACAGGTTGACAGAAGCTTTTAAGAGACATTTTTCAAAGCGCTCAGATATAATATTTTACATTTCTATATCAAATGCAACAACAGTGCTTTAGTAACCAGGATACTAAAGAGGAAAATATCTCTTAGGGTTAAAAACTGTATTATCAAAAAATATATATAGAGAAAAGAACCAATACTATTTATTCAAAAAATATATACAGAGAAAAAATCCAACACAATATATTCAACTCAAAATATACTGAACATTCAGAAACAGATTTAGTTACTTAGAAACATGCTGGGTAACACAGGTAAATATGGGGGTATATAGGCCAGCTGCCCACAGATGTGTTGTTTGGCTGGTATAATGCTTTCCAAAACAGAAAAACAGCTGGGACATTAAAACAATTTAGTGATTCGCACTTTTAAAAACTAGATTTCCCGGCTGGGTGCAGTGGCTCACGCCTGTAATCCCAACACTTTGGGAGGCTGAGGCGGGTGGATCACAAGGTCAGGAGATCGAGACTATCCTGGCCAACACGGTGAAACCCCATCTCTAATAAAAATACACAAATTAGCTGGGTGTGGTGGCTTGTGCCCGTAATCTCAGCTACTCAGGAGGCTGAGGCACGAGAATCGCTTGAACCCAGGAGGTGGAGGTTGCAGTGAGCTGAGATGGCGCCACTGCATTCCAGCCTGGTGACAAAGTAAGACTCCATCTCAAACAAAACAAATAAACTAGATTTCCCATTAATGTTCTAGTATTTTCAACTCCTTTCATCTTTTTTTCTCCCTACTTGGAGACCAAATATACCTAGTTCTTTTCCACCATGTTGCTAGGTTTTGAACTCTGATCTTCATTTCCAGCTATGACTGGGTATACTTCCTTCTGGGATCCTATTTATATTAAATAATCAATCTAAACTACTTTTCCATATAAAGGGTTTTGAGTTCTGGGTTTTGTAGACTGGGACATATTCACTTGGTTTCTACATTAGGTTTCTTTCCTCAGTATGAAAGCATCAAAAGGACATGATGTGGTGATCCGCTAATTATTAACTGCATTGATTACCAAATATATCTGCTATATGTAAAACACAAAATCTCTGGCTGAAAAGTTAACAATCTATTAGGACATCGAACATTTGTTTGCATTTTTTCTTATTCATTTAAATCAGTATCTGAATTTTGCTTTTTAATTTGCCTTTTGAAATGAGATTCCTACTGTCTCAACTGCAGTCAGGAAGTCCACATGATAAACATTATGTCTGACACATAAAAAAGAAGCAGTTTTCCAAGTGTCTGGCATTATACAGAAAGCTGCTCTCTATATTTGTAGGTACTATGATATATTTCACAAAGGCCTCTGACCTTTGGCCAATTATTAGATTTCATTTAGTTAAGATAAATTAGTATTTAGAGTCAAAATTGGGAATTATACCAACATGTTATGATTAATGACGTTAAGGCATTATTCTGTACTGGAATTCAAATGGGAAAGGTTTAAAAAGGAGAACTTAATCTCAAACGACAAGGTCTATAAAACAGATTTCTCATTAACATACTTTTTATTAAAAAATCCTGCAACATAAAAGCAGTAATACAGAAAGAAAAACAAATAAAATTTAAAGTCATTGCATAATAACGTAACTACTGTGAGAAATCTATGAAACTTGAACCAAATGATTAGCATCACATAAAACTAGCACAGTCTTAGGTTAAATAAAAATAGGTTAGAACTGGAAAAAAAAAAAAAGGCAGACTATCAACGCAATGCATTTAGAGCTGGATCATAACTTAATCACTTTTGTATGAGACAAGCAAGGTAGTGCAAAGTAGAATATTAACATATATGAATAATAAGTTTAAAATCTCCTATTCTTTTTTCTATATAGTTTAAAAATTGACTATGATTTCTTTTTTTTTTTTTTTTTTTTTTTTT
>NW_016805783.1:3547999-3555155 GCF_001698545.2 Rhinopithecus bieti
CTGGAAAAAAAAAAAAAGGCAGACTATCAACGCAATGCATTTAGAGCTGGATCATAACTTAATCACTTTTGTATGAGACAAGCAAGGTAGTGCAAAGTAGAATATTAACATATATGAATAATAAGTTTAAAATCTCCTATTCTTTTTTCTATATAGTTTAAAATTGACTATGATTTCTTTTTTTTTTTTTTTTTTTTTTTTTTTTTTTTTTTTTTTGAGACGGAGTCTTGCTCTGTCGCCCAGTCTGGAGTGCAGTGGCACGACCTCGGCTCACTGCAAGCTCCGCCTCCCAGGTTCATGCCATTCTCCTGCTTCAAGCCTCCCGTGTAGCTGGGACTACAGGCGCTCGCCACCACGCCTGGCTAATTTTTGTATTTTTAGTAGAGACGGGGTTTCACCGTGTTAGCCAGGATGGTCTCGATCTCCTGACCTCGTGATCCGCCCGCCTCGGCCTCCCAAAGTGCTGGGATTATAGGCATGAACCACCGCGCCTGGTCATGACTATCACTTCTATACAGTGTTTATTCAATCTACGCTGAACAGAACTGTATCCTTTTTTTTTTTTTTCTGAGATGGAGTCTTGCTGTCACCAAGGCTGGAGTGCAGTGGCACCATCTCAGCTCACTGCAACCTCTGCCTCCCAGGTTCAAGTAATTTTCCTGCCTCAGCCTTCCGAGCAGCTGGGATTACAGGCACATGCCACCAGGGCCGGCTAACTTTTGTCTTTTCAGTAGAGACAGGATCTCACCACGTTGGCCAGGCTGGTCTCGAACTCCTGACCCCAACTGATCCACTCGCCTCGCTCGCCTCAGCCTCCCAAAGTGCTGGGATTACAGGCATGAGCCACTGTACCTGGCCTTGTATTCATTTTATAAAGTGAAATTTTAGCAGAATTTCAAATTCATATTGGTGAGTAAAAGGCACTGGGATGGCAAAAAGAAAGCCTAGACTAGCACAAAGAGGCAAATGTTCGTAAACAACAGCATTATACACAAATGTTATTTATTGTTAATAATATCCTTTACCAGAGATAAACTGGTGAAGACAGATTTTCTCTACCACTGGCTGAATGAAACTAGAGTCCACATTGTTACCAGTGTCAACTGTTTCCCTAAAAATTTTAAGCACAATACTAACGCTCTAATTTTATATAATTCATTATAAAATTCAGTGTCAAGATTAAAGAAAAAAAGAACAAACCTGTTCTAGATTCACTTTTATACAAATGCTGGCTTTTAGTGCCTTTCAACAATACAATTATCACACATCCATATTCAAATATGGGTAATTTCATTTAAAATGCGTAACTTTTGGTAAGAAAATTCCAAATATATTCATCTGAAAGTACAACATAATTCAAATGAGGACAGTTAAGAGAAAATTTCTGTCCAAGTTTGGAATTTTAAATGTTAAACAAGATGACTACTAGAAAAAATAATTATAGTTCTTGAGATCAGGAATATTTGTCTCTCTACATGTGAGAAGTGCTTTGACCCTATGAGCCCTACTGCCTAGCACTGAATGCACGTGCAGTAAAAACTCAGTGGTAATATTGAATGTTGCTCCCTATTTCACCACTCTCCTGGCTCTTGGATCCAGGGGTGTGATTTTCTTCTAAGAATAAATATAGGCATTTAAAACAGGTTGTGACTAATTTGGTTTTCATAACTGGTTGTCTTTCCTAGCTACACAACATTTCTTGAAAGCTGGAGTACTTAGCAATTTTTAAATTCCAGTTATAGTACCTGGCTAGCCAGTAGATGCTTCAGCATATATGATCAATACAGTTCTCAGGA
This sequence comes from Rhinopithecus bieti, assembly GCF_001698545.2. Taxonomy (NCBI): domain Eukaryota; kingdom Metazoa; phylum Chordata; class Mammalia; order Primates; family Cercopithecidae; genus Rhinopithecus; species Rhinopithecus bieti. The sequence continues at coordinate 3,549,796 of NW_016805783.1, forward strand.
ACAGATCCCCTACGGAAGTACCAGGAAAGTAGTTTAATCCAATACATCATTTACAGATAAATATGAGGCCCAGAGAAGTAAAATTATTTATGTAATATCACAGAGCTAATAAGGTCTGAATATTATCTTAACTCCATGTGCTGCTTAAGGAAGCTGACTTAAAACAGCTTAGGCAAATTAACTCTGGTAATAAATGAAGTACAGACACCATGTCACACTTGGATAATACTCCTTTCTAACCAGAAACCACATAGCCTGATTTTTTAAATTATTTTGATTAAATATATATTTTTTAATTAATTTTTTTTTTTTTTTTTTTGAGACAGGGTCTTGCTCTGTCACCCCAGCTACAGTCTAATAGTGCAATCACGGCTCACTGCAGCCTCAACCTCCTGGGCTCAAGTGATCCTCCCACCTCAGCCTCCCGAATAGCTGGGACTACAGATGTGCACCACCACGCCTGGCTAATTTTTAAATTTTTTTGTGTAGGTGGCAGTCTCACTATGTTGCCCAGGCTGGTCTTAAGCAATTCTCCTGCCTCAAAGTGCTGGAATTACAGATGTGAGCCACCATGCCCGGCCCACAGTGTGAATTTTTACTGTAAATTCTACTGTAAATTTCTACTGTAAATGTTGTAAAAGGTTTACTTAAATTGACCCACACTAATAAGCCCTACATGTGTGAACTATTACAAAGGCAGTAATACTACTTTCAATATGTTGTCAAAATTAATAGGGCTTTTCTCTGTTCATCAAATTACAAAGGATGGTAGCAAAAAGTATTAAAATCATATACATGTGAACTTAAAACAATAAAGGAAAATAACTAAGGCACACCACCACATATGCATTTCAACATAAATGAAAAAGGCAAAATATTAATTACAAAAGTGAAACTTAATAATGCCACAAAGCAAAACTACAAAGTTGGTAATGAGTTGCCTCTAAAATTCCTCATGAAGGAGACAATCTTGGAACTTTGAAGAGGACTATCAGAAGATGCCTCATCAATCTTTCTAGACCATCCTGTCTGATCTTAAATTAATGCTAATAGTAATTCAGACGGTTTCCATTATTATCCATTATTAATTATCATTAAGTCAATTTTTAATGTAAAAGGAAATATTCTAACAAATCTTTAAAAAGCTATCAAGATAGCTGAGTTGAATTTCTAATATTGATTTCCAGTTAAATGTTTGTTTACTTCCTCCTGAAAGCTCAATAAAGTGATAGTAAAGGGGTAAAACAAATAAACCTTAAGCCACAAAGAATGAAAATGAATGACAGCAGACAAGTCACATCAATAAAAATGCTGAAAGCTGAAAGCATAAAAGAAAAAAAAAGGTATAAGCAGAAAATCTCCAGCCTGTAGACAACCAAAGGGGGAAAAAAAGTCATGTAAAACAAGGAATCAGAATGTCATCACATTAGAAGATAATGGAGCAATGCCATCAAAATGCTGAGAGAAAAATGAATGCTAACCTAGAATTTTACACCCAGATAAATTATCAAATATGAGGATGGAATAATGATTCTCAGACACGCCAGATTTTTTAAAAATGTATCTTCTTCTTCAGATTTATAAAACTGCAGATCTAACATGTGATGAAGATGAAGGCAATTCTGCCAAGATGATTACGACTCTAAAGACATTTGTATGGCAACACACCTAGAGTGCAACCAGTCTGGACTAGAAAACTAATGAATGACAGGCAAGAAATCATTTAAAAAAAAAAAAAGAAGAAAGAAAGAAACTTGGTGAGTTACCTGGTGAGTCTGAAGATACAGAAAGACAATTATATTGCTGTCAGAATCTGAGAAATGAAGGAGCAGTAAGTATATAGAAAATTAAGGAACCCTCTCTCCTGCCCCAAAAAGCATGATCAAATCCAAGTAAAATAAAAAGCTGTTATACAAGAAAGGAAGTAAAATAAAAGTATACAACAATTTTCAAATGTAAATAATGTTTATGTCAATTATAATAAAAAACACTAAATATCAATTGAACCAGAAATTGCTATAACAGGAGAACAGATTATGTGTGCAGTGTGTAAATACACAGAAAAAGCTAAATATTCACCTTCCATGTAGCTATTATCAATAGGTATTATCTAAAACTGCAAAAAATAAAACAAATGAAAAACAAACCATGAAACAGCAGTATAAGCAAGTATTTAGAGTACACATTCTCCAAATGTGGTCCAGGAATACCTTTCAGGGGATCCACAACGTCAAACATTTTTCATAATAAAACTAAGACTGTGTTAGTTTAATAAACTAAATAATAAAACTGTCATTTTCACTTTCATTCTCTTGCAATGTTTTACATACAATAAAAATTGTACAGTGCAATTTTCCAGAAGCTAAGCACTATATTACAACAGACTGAATGAAGAAGCTGATAGGGGAATCCAGCTATCTTCTATTAAGCTATTCAGTAAAGGGCACTGCCAAATGTAAAACAATGTTACTGTTAGTCTTCTTAAATCTTTTTGGTTGTTTGAAAATATATATAACCTACATAAAGCAAAAGCTCTTTGGGATCCTGAACAATTTTTAAGAGTATAAAGGGGTTCTCAGAGCAAAATGTTTAACAACCACTGATTTAGAGAAATAAGGAGTTAAAAGAGAAACATGGAGGGCCAGGTGCTGTAGCTCAGCCTGCAAGCCCAGCACTTTGCGAGGCTGAGGTAGGCGGATCGCTTGAGGTCAGGAGTTCAAGACCAGCCTGGTCAACATGGTGAAACTCCGTCTCTACTAAAAATACAAAAATTAGCTGGGAGTGGTGGCAGGCGCCTGTAATCCCAGCTACTTGGGAGGTTGAGGCAGGAGAATCACTTGAACCTGGGAGGCGGAGGTTGCAGTGAGCTGAGACCATGCCATTGCACTCGAGCCTGGGTGACAGAGTGAGACTCTGTTGACCGCCACACCACCCCCACAGGAGCAAAACATGAGAAACACGGAGTTAAGATCACCATGTATGGTTGGGCAGGTTGTTTCCAGTGCAAGGACGCCAGGCAAAGGGGATCAGTAGGTCTAGAATCCAGCTGATGTTCTATTCTCCAAAACATCAGAGAGGGGATCTTTTTCTAAATTGCACAAAGGCAGAAGAGGGTCTAGTGGTCACCATGGTAATAAAAGACCAGAAGAAGGTAAGGAGTGAATGTGATTGCTTTGAATTAATCTATGGGGAGAGAAATTAGAACAGTGATTACCTCTAAGGAGAACAAATTGTAAAAGGACATGAGATAACTTTCTGAGTTAATGACAATGTTCCAGCTTGACTGGGAGTTACAGCCCAGGTATATATACTTAAAATTATCTAACTGTATATTCATGATCTGTGCATTTTACTGTATACAATGATGCTACAATTTTTTTAAAGTGTGTTCCTCTGACATAGTGCAGGACAATGTATTTGCATATTAAAATTTAGTATTACTTTGGTAAAACTCAAATTCTATTAACACCTATTATGCAATGAATAAATAACATTTTTAAATGAAAATGGGTACAACTACCGAATCCTAAAGGTTTTTATGTTGCAGGAATGAATCTTTACCAGAATGCCTTGCTGTGAAAAAAGTACCAACAATATTGTTATTGACATGTGAGGTAGGGACAAGCAGTAACAGTAATATAAGGAGTAATACTCCAAAACAAGAATGATGAGGAGAGAAAACTGGGACTTTAATAACGGTAGCTGATCAAGAGGTCAGGAGTTCGAGACCAACTGGGCCAACATGGTGAAACCTCGTCTCTACTAAAAATACAAACACCGGGCACGGTGGCGGGCGCCTGTAATCCCAGCTACTTGGGAGGCTGAGGCAGGAGAATCGCTTGAACCTGGGAGGAAGAGGTTGCAGTGAGCCAAGATCGCGTCACTGCACTCCTGCCTGGATGACAGGGCGAGACTCCTTCTCAAAAAATGAAAATAAATAAAAATAACAGTAGCTGAAATCTACTGATTTTTAACTCTGTTCCAGGCATTGTGCTATTATTGTCACAGATAATTGTGACATTATTTTCCAGACATTGTGCTATTATTTTCCCCATTTTGCTGATGAAAAAACTGAGACACAGAGAACTGAAGTAACTTACCCAAGGTATCACAGTAAGTGGTAGAGACAAAATTTAAACCTTTTGAAAAATGACTGTATAGCCTGAATTCTGCTAGTGCTACTGCTTCTTGAATAGCAGCAGCCCCTTCCCACCAATTCGGTGACGGTACTGTGCAAAAAGGAGAAATATCATTCCTTTGATATTTCTCCCAACCATTAAAATATATAAAAATCACTCTTACCCCACGGGCTACAGAAAAACAGCAGGCAGGCAGTATTTGAAGATACCGGCTATAATTTGCCAGTCCTGCGTTCCACTTTAAAGGAGGTTATAAAATAGTCGCCCATGGCTTGAGTGTTTTTGGCTAAAATTCTTGTATGAATTAAAATAGTACTGATTTTTAGCTTGCCTTTGAAAACTGGAGGATCAAGCAACACTGGACTAATGTTTTAAAAATGAAAACCAAGAATATTATTTTGTTTTTTGAGACGGAGTCTTGCTCTGTCACCCAGGCTGGAGTGCAGTGGCACAATCTCAGCTCACTGAAACCTCCACCTCGCAGGTTCACGCGATTCTCCTATTTCAGCCTCCCAAAAAGCTGGGATTACAGGTGTGTGCCACCATGCCCGGCTAAATGCTTTTGTACTTTTAGCAGAAACAGAGTTTTGCTATGTTGGCCAAGCTTATCTTGAACTCCTGACATCAGGTGATCAACTGGCCTCAGTCTCCCAAAGGGCTGGGATTACAGGCGTGAGCCACCACGCCTGGCAGGAAAACCAAGAATATTCTTACTTGTTTCATATGCAAAAACCCCAGCTTCAACAATTCATCTGCTTCAGCCCAGGAGACACAGAATTTGCCTTCTCTGCTTAACATGCCTAGCACTGCCCTAGGTAAAACTGACAGGAAATTTTATGTCCCAGTATTAAAATAAAAGCAAGGAAAAAATGAATTGGGCAGTTATATAAAATGAAAAACTGAAAAGTGATCATGCAAAGTTAAATAGACTGGTTCTCAAAAATAATTTTCCCCAGCATAAAATGGGTCTGCGTTTGGATATTGCAGAGATTCAAGTGATTTAATCAACAATGCATCTTTTTAAATTTTTATATAAAATAATCTAAAACATTATAATGATATATAAGCAGAGAAAATAGTTAAGACTTAAGCTTTATCCTTAACTCATTCTGAAAACAAACAACTTTTAAAAATAATTTGAGCCTTGGCTGCTCTGCCTATGCAGTGCCATTCTTTTACTCCTTTACTTTCTGAATAAACTTGCTCTCACTAAAAAAAAAA
>NW_016805783.1:3555552-3586814 GCF_001698545.2 Rhinopithecus bieti
AAACTTTTCTGTTTAAGAATAAAAGTCTATGTTCATTCTTACCTGATTTTCCCCAAGTACAATTATAGAAATATTGCAAAAGTTCTTTTTTTCTCTAATAAAAGAGCTTAAAGAATGTACAATAATTTAAACTAATCTTGTTCATTCAATTGTTGGTAACACTTATAAAATGAGGTCGTATTGTAGATATCCTTAAAGCTATTAAAAATATGTGTTGTAAGTACTAATTAAAAGGGAGAACCACAATTAAGTGGAGATTTTTCAAAAATGATGTCCTTAATGTCATATCTGTAATTTCCAATTTTCAACTTTCATCTGTCTACTTTGTAAAAGACCTTCATTGTGAAGCACAGCTCCAGTGTTAATATTTTGTACATCATTTAGGCAAAAATCACCTCATTCAGAAATTCAGAATTCTCAACTCCTTTAACAGGTTGCAGTAACAGTCTAAAGTCCTTAATTTCTTTTCCTTTAGCCTTTAAGCTCTAATAAAATGCCACATTTGCCAAAAAAGTAAGAGGATGATTTCACTGGTAGCCCAAAAAGATTTTTTTTTCTGGATCTTCCTTTACTGACACTGACATACAAAGCAGTTCAAGAAGCTTTAGTTAAAAGAGTAATTCAGAAAGTAGTATTTCCTTTTGGAAAAAGAATGTGGGTTTTGAATAGACACTCCAGACATTTAAGTTATGGTATGATAAAACTAAGAGAAATAAAATCTCCCTCAATGACTACTAAGTACATTTTTCTATGTACATTTACACGCAAGTCAAGATTTGGCAATGCATAATAAACACCGTGTAAGTCAAATTCTAAATTAATTTAAATAAGTCTGTACCATAAATGTATTTGAGATATTTCTGCTTAAAAAATACTTCCAGTCACACAAACCTTTTATATGTGAGAGATGAATTCCATGAGGTCATTTGGGCTTATTATGCCAAGTATATTATACGCACTTCTGTCTAGTTGGGAAGACTACAATCCTGTGCAATATGTAACCTTGCATACTCAATATGCAACAGCAGTGTCCTATCAGGGATGTGTACACAGGAGGTCCTGCCAAGGCATTGGGGATGCACCAAGGCAATTCATTTATTTCCCAGCACTAAACCCTCACTTCAGACATTAATACCCTCATGGAGAACCAAAATGTAAAGTAAAAGTTTCACTGGCTAATATTTGCAAACACGGAATTACATAACTAGGTAATAAGATGCACTTTGGTTAAGGAGAACCAAGCTCTCAATCCCTTGAGAGCATTATATCAACATTACAGTAAATGGCCGGCCATGCATTTTATGTCTCTTCTCCTCACTGCCCCCCCCACACACAAACAAAACCACCAACACAAATGAAAAGCTTAATTATCAAAACCTTCAGTCTTGATTGTGTGAATAGGGAAAACCAGAAAGGATAAAGAACCAGGGTCTAAATAGCTATTTGTCATGGGTAACTCAGAACTCATACGGGGCTAGTCAGCCCTCACTTTCTCTCATGCACTCATCCTGCCACTATTTTCTTTCCTATATCAGCACTTTACTTTTCTCTCTCCTTTTAAAGAACATCTACAAAGTGGAGTAGAGAGAAAGCAACACTATTTGTCAGCAAAACAACTTGCAGGGAAACATATGAAGCAAGCTTAAGCTATTCTGCAGCCTGATACTGGAAAAGGGGTTTCATAAGCAGGCACTGCAACAAAGAGGTGCTGACAACTTCACTGTTCACTGTGAGGTAAACAGAAGTGACAATGTGCTTTATTACATAATACCTCTACCCATCTCCTTTCTCTTTGACCCACTGCTACTTGATATGAGGGAAGAATGTAACATGTAAAACACCAAAAGGAAGAAAGGGAATAGTCTGGTTAGAGTGAGGAGGTAGTTGTTATTTTTCACAACTAAAACAATTTAATTTCTGCCCAATATAATTACGTAATCCTAGTATCTTCAGAGATTTTTGAAACTGGAAGAATCCTTACAGGCCATCTGGTCCTACCCTCTCATCTTACAGACAGAAAACCTAAAAATTTAAGCCCAAGATCAAACAGTTATGTAATGACAGAACTGGGTCTTCTGATACAGTACATCAAGTATTTTGGTATTTGCAAATATACAACAATTTCCCAAGGTTCAAAGTACAGACACAAAAATAAATTGTTGCCTATAGCATAAAACATGTATATAATTTCAAATTCACTTTTGTTACCCAAAATACATCGTATCTTTGCTGTCTACAGCTCTAAGAGCTTTATGCCTACTAGGAGAGGAGGAAGGTGAAAACAATTAAGGGGAAAATGCAGGAAAAGAATAAACAGCAAGCTAGTTGAGATAAAACAACCAACAGAAATGGCTGTTACGATTAAGAGCTACTGAAAAGATAAGACTGAGAAATGGGGGAATGGAACTGTTTCCGGAGAGTTCTCACCCTGCAGAAGAAAAAAACAGCAAGACAGAAGCAATGCAAAAGTACTGGAATGCATGTTATATAAGCCAGCCGATTAGAGTGATCAGAATTCTTGTGGCATAAGGTAGCAGAATCTGCATTTTAAAACCAGAACTCCAGAGGATACCAGAGGAGGCGGTCCCTAAGAGCACATTTTGGAAAACACTGGTCTGTGGGATATTGTGATCTAGGAGGGTTAAAGATAAGAAAAAACTCTTGTTCAGGAGTTCTGGGCCATTAACTAGCTTGGTTTGATTCTTTCAACCAAGCAGGCAAAGGAAATGCCCTCGGCAAAACACATTAAGGCTGATTGTGTTCCCAGTCCAGGCAGTCAGACAAGGTGGCTGCCACAGAGTCACCCGCAAGGAGCCAGAGAACATTATGTAATCACTGCCCAAGCTCTGAAATGAAAAGATCAGAACTTCTTTCACAAAAGTCTGTCATTAAGGTTTTCCTTTTCCCGTTAAGCGACTGACTGATTAAAGGATTCTACTTTCAATGTAGAGAAATATTTTGTCATCCCCTAAAGAAGTTTTTCAGCTTATAGCTGGAAAGAGAATTAGTCATTTTGTATCTACCAACTCATCCATGACTGCTGGGTGGTTTACAAAGATGACTCTGGCCCTCAACCTTTAGTCCCAGCAGTATTTTTCTTTGGATATGGAGGATCTGAGAAAATAAAAAATGGAAAACAAAACACGGAGCTACCAATGATTACTTATAGCTGCAACAACCACAAAATTTAAATATGGTGAACTCGTGAGCAATTTTGAGAATGTGGCAGAGTCACTATTTCAGAAATGACAAAAATTGTCAGAAGTCAGATTTAATGGTGCTCAGCAAATGTAATTCTGATGTTTGTCCAGAGTTTCAAATCTCCACTACAGCGGAACAGAGAAAAGCTGTCTGAAGTGACATCATCCAATGCTTGCTCACTCTCTTTCTAAATGGGAGCAGTTATATTTGTTAATAGGATTTTTAAATGTATAAATATATGTGATAGCATTAAGACTACATATATTTGAGATTGTTGTGACTGGGTACTTGACTTTCAATCTATTTTAGATACAATAAATGTATAAACAAAGAGCTAACATAATAATTTGCTACTAGAATTTTCGTCTGTGCATTCCAAACATTTTCTTTAAAGACCAAGATTGTTTGCAATGGCTTCAGGAAAACAATGCCAATACGGAAAACCAAAACCCTTAATCCTTTTAGGGAATCAGTTCAGTTCCTATTTCAAGGCAAGGCAAGTCATTTCGAAATCAACCCCTGACGTGTCTGTTTTTATCACAACATTTCAGAAAGTAAGATTACCATTATAAAGGCAGATTATATTCAGAATATAATAAATTATGTCTAGATTACCATTATACTGTGAATTTTTTACAGTATTATTAGTGGCCTATTTTCAGTAAGAATTTTATTCGTCCATATTAAAACTCCTATTATTCATACGTGGCACACCGATTTTTTTAAGTTAAAACTAAATTTACCCTACTGATAATAGGTCTTGAAAAATGCTAACGACAACAAAAAAGATAAGCAACATAACTTTACACTTAATTTCTAATTTTGCAGCCTAAAAGGATTTCGGTAAGAGGCTGTGGGCTTTTTTAACTTATGAGACAATTACACTCATATTTAAGTAAATATGATCTTAACCTACTAAAAGTCAACACAGTAACAGCCCACTTCATGAATTTTCCTAGGATTAAAGGGAGATTTTGTAAAACGAAGGAGAATTTTATTAGTGACCCGGGGGCAAATTTCTTATGTTTAGTTTCACGCAGCAGGAGTCCTCATAAAGACGCTGATATAATTTAAATGCCAACTATTCGTTTTTCACTAACACCCACATAGTTATTACTGGCCTCTACCAGTAATGGCAAGAGACAGCCCAAATCTACTTCGGGCGGAGTGTCCCTTCGTCCCTCTCCAGGTGAAGTTCACCTGCCACTACCGAAGGGCCGTGGAAAAAGGAGGTAAAGAAACACTTTTAAAATTAAGACGCTTACAGTTGCTGGACTTAGTCCAAGTGCTGTTCAAGCCTAGAAACGAAAGTAGGAAACAACAGAGGTTTAGGCTTGTAATGATGTCAGCCATTTTAGGTACATTATTTATACTGGGAAGGAAGTGCCAAACTCGGTTGTTGTTGTTGTGCCTGTCGCTGACGGTCCCCAGATCGAAGGAGCCAAGTCCTGGCGGCACGCACGCTCCCCGGACTGCACAAACGACCGGTACCTCGGCACAATTAGCCAATCGTTCCCTCTCCAGGCCTCCCAAGCCCCCGACCCCGCGTCAGGCACCGCTTCCAGCACACGCAGTTCCTTACAAAGGAGCTGCGGCCCCACAGGAAACGGGAACGCCGGGCTCTCTCGAGGACTTGTCCCCGCGGCGCCAGCCCAGCGCCCGCCACCTCGGGGCGCACTGCCGCTCCAGCCCACGCAGCCCTCCCCGGCCGGGCCCAGCACCCGCTTCCCCGACCTCGGACCTTGCAGTCCACAGCGACGGCGTCGGGGGGGATGATAAGCGCCTCCTCGCCGCTCTTGGGCTCGTCCTTCTTGGCTTCCTTCTGGGCCAGAGCGGAGTTGAACGTCACTTTCACCATGGCGCAGCCTGGGGCGCCCTCGAAGGGCGGCGGCGGGCTCGGGGCGCGGGCTGCGGGCTCCCGGCTGCGACTGCAGCCTCTACGGCCGGGCTCCGGGCGCGGCTCCGAGCGGCTGAGGAGGTTGGGGAGGCTCCGCGGCGGCAGAGGCGGCTACTGCGGTAGGGCTCTCGCAACCTCCTAGCTCCCGCGCGAGGGCGGAGACGGCTCGCGCACCCTCTCGGAGGCGGGGAGGGGGCGGGGCCAGCGGCCGGAGGCCGGGCGCTGCGCGGGACCCTGCCCTCGCCCCGCAGCTGTGCGCGGGATCCCGGCGCGCCTGGGAGAGGGATGGGCGTCCATCTGGGCCGCCCAGAATTTCCAGTTCTGAATTCTCTCCCAACCAGTTTACCTCCAGGCCCAGTGCTGCAGGTATGTAGCAAAATCGAGTGAACTTTCCTGAGTTCGCTGGGTACAAGGGACTAACCTTTGCAGCACCAGACCGCCTCTTCTCTGCCCCCTGTCCCCACTGCAAGCCTTAAAGGCCATGGAATTTTTGTGCACCCACATCTTCATTTTCTCACTTATTAGGGAACAGACTAAGTGGAGCACAAAAATATTTAAAGCTCTCTGCCCTTGAGATCTGACTTTATCTTTCACGGACCTCACCCAAGGGCGTTTACCTGGCTCAGACCTGCTTGGTCTTCCTTCCCTCGCTCGGAAGGTCAGGGCCTGTTCTGCCTAGTCCCAGACCAATGTGGAGGAAGCCTCTTGGCAGATTTGTATATCAAACATCTCACACTCGTAAAACGAAATGTTCCATTCTTGTGCATACTTGGAAAAAAACCACGTGCACACTTGGCTGATTTTTTACTCAAGGTAAAGTACTCGATGACGAGTCCCTTTATTTTTCTGCAAAATGAAAAAATAATTAAAGATAAAGCAAAATTGTCATGTTTTGAAGACCTTTCATTTACAACTGATGTGAGAGAGAATACTGGCTCCCGTCGTTATTGCGTTCATGACTGTCAACAGACGGCCCCATTGGACAAATGGGTGATCTTGTATCCTTCTTCCACCCCATTCTGTCCTGGTTCATCCACAGTTGTGGGTGTGCTCTAGAATGTTACAGCTGTGTCAGCTCTGCCCTGGACCAACCCTGAGAAAAGTGGGTTGAGTCTGAGATCTTTGGGGATTTGGCCCCGCTCAAGGAGAGAGTTGGGTATCTCCATAGAACATCAGATCATAAGTCCCCGGGAAACAGCCCAAAATCTCCAAATCCTTCTGTTCATGTATTTCAGAAACATCCTGGGCTGAGATAGAAACCCAGGTCAGACTTTGAGTTTGCTTTGGGTATTCAGGAATTCCTGTCAAAATGAAATCTGCTCAACCGAGAGGAAGATGAGTTGGGCTCCAGTTCTGGTGAGTTTTGACAGTAGTTAACCATACTTGAAGCAACTTATTTAAACTCCCTGGGTCTCCCTTGTCCAGGCATCAGCTCTGTGAAGTTGACTCTATAGACTGGCCTTTCATAGCATCTAATGTTATCTAATTCCTCAAAATTAACGACTGCTCCCAGCTCCCTAGTTTAATAAGTTTCCTGAGATATTGCAATAAGACTAAGTATTTCTGGAAGCAAGAGCTGGAGGATTATAAATAATTATATATACATCCTTTCTACTTCGTTCTGTGTTAAGATGGTAGAAAAATGCTCAAGGCATTTTGCAGTAGATGGTAGAGAAGAATCTGGCTGTCATTCCTCTCCAGAGGGGAAAAAAAGAATTACAGAAGAAAAGAAAACAAAATTCTTCGTGAACAAGACTACTGAACAGACTAGGAAGCTGAGGCAAAGCATGAACAAATGAGGTTGACAGAACTAGAAATCCTCCCCTGCCCCAGGATTTCTATTTTGAAAGACTCATGATTAAAAGACCATTCATTATTTTGTGTACTTGCAGTGAGCAACAGTTTAAAATCAGTTGGCAACCAGTCTGGGAATAATCTCCTGGTTTTGTTTCTCCATTTTATCTCATGTGTCTACAGAACTGTGTAGTGCACAACAGCAGGGATAATAAAGATGCTGGAGCAAAACCAAACATAGCAAATACAGTCTTGTGATTTAGAAAAGGTTGCCCGTTGACCCTGAAAACTTAGGAGCAAGGGAGGAGGAGAGTACATGACTCAACAAAAGAAAGTCAAAAACATAGTTATAAGTTACTATTAACTACCAAATGAAAAGGGAGTCTTAGAGGACCTTTGTTTTCCTTTTTCATGTTGATTTTGAGAGAGTAAGACGAATCTGATTCCAGCTCTGCATATCACCAGGAACCATGTTTGTTTTTATGCTTACCAAAGGAGGGAGGAAAAAATGGAAGTGGGGAACTGAATTCTAAAATCTTTTATTAATAGATTTGTGTGAAGTGCTTCAACAAGGAATTTTTTTTTTTTTAATTTTGGCTTCTTTACATCTTTATTCTGTCCTTTCTCAAGGAAACAATTCCCTATTCAGAGAAATTTCTTGTGGTTTTACAGAATGATTGGAAACCTTTTTTCCCCCCACAAATATAGGGTCCTTGGTGAAACAACATCACTGAATATGCCATTTGAAACGTGCTCCTGTTGCCTCTTCTCTTAACCCAATGTGTAGTTTAGCTGGGCATCTTGTGGCTTCATCTGAACTTTCGTAAAAGAAGTGTTTCTTCTAGGTGAGAGGTGAAGGCTTTGACTTGCCTCTTCAGAGACTTAAGCACTGTTTATATTTCTTACCGACTTCCTACTTCAATATTATATATGCTTTTCAATTTTTTAAATGTATTTTATATAAATTATTTTAATGTAATTTTAAAATAATTTATCATTATTTTCCTTGAACTAGCAGATGCATTTTTTTTTTCTTTCTCAAATCTTGGGATCTATAATATCCCGAGACCCTTTGGGAATTATCCTAATAACAAATGCAGCTCTCTTTTGATTTGACTGGCTGTGGCACTTGGGATTTTTGTTTTGCTTTGTGAAAAGACTGGATATGCTTTGCACTGATGAAAGAGAGAGAGAAGCCGGGCGTGGTGGCTCACACCTATAATCCCAGAACTTTGGGAGGCCCAGGCAGGCAGATCACCTAAGGTCGGGAGTTCAAGACCAGCCTGACCAAAATGGAGAAACCCCGACTCTACTGAAAATACAAAAAATTAGCTGGGCATGGGGGCACATGCCTGTAATTCCAGCTACTTGGGAGGCTGAAGTAGTAGAATTGTTTGAATCCAGGAGGCAGAGGTTTCAGTGAGTCCAGATTGCACCATTGCACTCCAGCCTGGACAACAAGAGTGAAACTCCGTGCCCCTCCCTGCCAAAAAAAAAAAAAGAGAGAGGGAGGAAAAAGAAGGAAAAGATGAGAAACACAAACCATAAAAAGTGAAATCAAAAGAAGGGGAAGACAAGCCACAGACTGGGAGAAAGTATTTGCAAAAGATGTATCTGATGAAAGACTTGAATCCAAAATACACAAATAACTCCTTAAACTCAACAATAAGTAAACAAACCACCTCATTAAAAAATAGGCCACCAAGCCAAGTGCAGTGTCACAAGCCTATAGTCCCAGCTACTCAGGAAGCTGAGGCGGGAGGATTGCTTGAGTCCAGGAATTCAAGGTTGCAGTGCATTATGACCATACCTATGAATAGTCACTGGACTCCAGCCTGGGCAACATAATGAGACCCTGTCTCTATTTTAAAAAATTATTTTTCTTTACAGGGTGTAGTGGTGCATTCTATAGTCCCAGCTACTTGGGAGGCTGAAGCAGGAAAATCATTTGAGCACAGGAGTCCCTAAAAATAAACAAACAAATAAATAAATACAAATCAAAATTAAATAAAACAAATAATCCAGTTCCCTAGTTGCAATAACCACATTTTTTAAAAAAGGGCAAGCAGGCCGGGCGCGGTGGCTCAAGCCTGTAATCCCAGCACTTTGGGAGGCCGAGACGGGCGGATCACGAGGTCAGGAGATCGAGACCATCCTGGCTAACACGGTGAAACCCCGTCTCTACTAAAAATACAAAAAACTAGCCGGGCGAGGNATAAAATAAAATAAATAAATAAATAAATAAAAATAAAAAAGGGCAAGGAATCTGAAGAGACCCCTTACCAAAGAACATACACAGATGGCAATTAAGCATATGAAAAGATACTCCATATCTATCTTTACGTGTATCGTTAGGGAATTGCAAATTAAAACTACAATGAAATACCCTGAACACCTATTAAAATGGCCAAAATTGGCAACAGCAACCACACCAATAATTGATGAGGATGCTGGGCAAAGGGAACGCTCATTCATCACTGATGGAAATGGAAAATGGTACAGCCGCAGTTTCTTACAAAACTAAACACACTCTTATCATACAATCCAACAATTATGCTCCTTGGTATTTACCCCAAGGAGCTGAAAACTTATGTCCACCAAAAAGCCCTGTGTATGTATGTTTATAGCTGCTTTATTCATAATTACCAAAATGTTAAAGCAACCAAGATATCCTTCAGTAGATGAATGGATAAACTGTGGTGCATCCAGATAATAAAATATTATTCAGCACTGAAAAGAAATGAACCATCAAGCCATAAAGACATGGAGGAAATGTAAAGACATATTATTAAGTCAAAGAAGCCAGTCTGAAAAGGCTACCGACTGTATAATTCCAACTATATGACATTTTGGAAAAGGCATAACTATAGAAACAGTAGAAAGATCACTGGTTACCACTGATCAGTAAAATGATTAGGGTTAGTGGCAAGGGAGGAAGGGATGAATAGGAGGAGTGGAAAGGATTTTTAGGACAGTGAAACTGTTCTGCATGATACTACAATGGTGATACATGCCATTATCCATTCGTCAAAATCCATAGAATGTATCAATGTAGGTTCATTGATTTAACAAGTATACGAGCCTGGTGGGGGCTATAGACAGTCGGGGAGGTTGTATGTGTGTGGAGACGGGGTATATGGAAACTCTCTGTACTTTCTTGCTCAAGTTTGCTGGGAACCTAAAAGTGCTCAAAACATAATGTTAACTAAAATGAAAGAGAGAGAAATGGCACAAAGGTTGGTGGTCGAATGGATAGAACCCTCTCAGAAGACCCAGACCCTTGTCTTGTCTGAACCCCACCATGCTTCATATTTTCATTGGTAATACTCTGCAAATAAACCAACTGTTTATAGCATGATATTGGAGTCTACAAAGAGCTGGAGCAGCCTGGTAAGGTTTCACAGAGGAGATGAAATTTTAGTTGGAGAAATGGAAAGGGTTTAGGTGAAGGCAAAGGAAAAGGAAGAAGAGCCTGAGTGGAGGGAAGAGCATGAAGAAGAGAACTGAGACCAGGAAAGAGGACTGAGGCAAGAGGAGAGAAGCCCCACTCAGGCTGAGGGTGTATGCTGAGTAATTGTGGGGAACACAGCTGGATGGGCGATGGAGCGATAAAGCTGCATGTCCTGTTAGAATTAGTAATATGGACTTTATCCTCAAAGGGACTGTGGAAAGTTTCTGCAAATATCAGTTGTTGTTTTTTATTTTATTTATTTATGTTTTGAGATGGAGTCTCGCTCTGTCGCCCAGGCTGGAGTATAGTGGTGTGACCTTAGTTCACTGCAACCTCTGCCTCCCGGGTTCGAGCGATTCTCCAGCCTCAGCCTCCCGACTAGCTGGGATTACAGGTCCACGCTACCATGCCAGCTCATTTTTGTATTTTCAGTAGAGATGAGGTTTCACCATATTGGCCAGGCCACTCTCAAACTCCTGACCTCAAGTGATCTGCCCACCTCGGCCTCCCAAAGTGCTGGGATTACAGACAGTCGTGAGCCACTGCACCCAGCCATGCAAATATCAGTTTTTAAAATAAAAGGCTGCTCTATAAAGATTGATCTGGCTTTCTGAGTGACTGGGAAAAGAGGAAACACCAGAAGCAGAAAGAGAAGTTCAAATAGCTTCTCTCCTTTTTTATGGGGATAAATGAGATAAGATTCTAATGCCTTTCATTTATGTTGGAAGAAAGAATACCAAATAAATCTGGCATTACTAATAACAATGTCTAATAAACAGTACTTGTGTTTATAAGTCAAGGGACGTAAAAGACATATGCACCAAGGCTGGCAGAACAGTGTAAAAGTCTGTCCTCCTTTCGTTGAACCTTACCAAGTGTCCTACTGGGCTTCATCCAGGAAGGCTTTGAACTTCCAGGCAAATACCATAAAGGCATTGATGTTGTCATAGCCATTGTTTTGACAACTTGGATTGTAGGAGGGGACACTAATATTTATCATGATTGCATTTATGTGTGTATATATATATATACACATTGCATATATAATAAATATGTGGCGGGGTGTGTGTGTGCGTGCGTGCGTACATGTGTGTGTGTGTGTGATCTAAACTCCTCTATATGTTTCTTAAGGCCCTCCATTACCTGCCTGGTGACATCGCACCAAGCCAACCTTGTATCTGTCATGTACTCTCTCCACTCTGTTCTGTTCAGCGTTTAGTGTAGGAATCTGCCTTGCTTATTATCTTTATCAAAATCATTGCTCTAATTAAGATAGAGAAAGCATGTAGCAAATTTTGTTGTAACAAAAGAGGAATATGAAGTTAGTATGAAGAAATTTCTTTCAGTGGGTTTCTTAGATGCTTGACCAAATTTCCAAAGTACCATTTTCTTTTTTCCCCATTTTTCTAAAATGAGGTAAACCTGACACATATATAGTAGGACATGCAAAGTTTCCCGAAGGCAAACTCCATCTAATCTTGATTTTTAAAGATGTATCAATTACCCCAAGATCTAATTTAAAGTCCTCATGTGATCCCTAAATATTTTTCTTTCTTTTTTCTTTCTTTCTTTTTTAACCTTTTCCACAGAGCTGGGACAAAAGCAATGGTAACTTTATGTGAGTTGTTATGAATTATTTAACATTATGGCACTTTAATGAAAAAAGTAAAGATTGTCACTTAACCTAGACTCTGAAAATATCTTTTAAACTGTGGATACTTTCATAAGTGGAACATATGAAAATATACATTATTTCCTGGAGATATTTGATAAATCTAATTGTTAACTAACTTTAAAAATTTGCCCAGAACAAGAACTTCATGTCTAAAACAGCCAAAAGCAATGGCAAACAAAAGCCAAAATTTACAAAATGGGATCTAAATTAAACTAAGCAGAGCTTCTGCACAGCAAAAGACAACTACCATTCAGAGTGAACAGACGCATACGCTACAGAATGGGAAGAAAATTTTTGCAATCTACTCATTCTGACAAGCTAATATCCCAGAACCTACAAAAGAACTCCCAAGACAAATTTACATAGAAAAAACCCAAACAACCCATCAAAAAGTGGGCAAGGATATGAAACAGACATTTCTCAAAAGAAAGACATTGGCATACAGCCAATAGACCCATGAAAAAAATGCTGGCCATCAGAGAAATGCAAATCAAAACCACCAATGAGATACGGCATCTGCACACCCGTTAGAATGGCAATCATTAAAAAGTCAGGAAGCAGACAGGTGGCTAGAAGGATGTGGAGAAATATAGATAAAATAAGATTTTGATTTTATTACAGCTTTTTACACTGTTGGTGGGATTCGTAAACTATTCAACATTATGGAAAGCAGTATGGCGATTCCTCAAGGATCTAGAACTTAGAAGTACCTGATATGACCAAGCCATCCCATTACTTTGGGTATTATATCACAAAGATAATATAAATTCATGGCTGGACTGTAGACACATGCACAACTATGATTTACCTGCAGCACTATTCGCAATACACAAAGACTTGGAATCAACCCAATAATATTCCAGTCAGTGACAGACTGGATTAAGAAAATGTGGCAGCATACTAGCACGCATCGGAATACTAATGCAGCCATAAAAAAGGATGAGTTTGTGTCCTTTGTAGGACATGGATGAAGCAGGAAGCGCATCATTCTCAGCAAACTATCCGCGAAGAACAGAAAACCAACACCCGCATGTTGCTCACTCATAGGGTGGGAACTGAACAATGAGATGCACTTGGACTCGGAAGGGGAACATCAGCACACGCGGGGCTAATTATGGGAGGGGGAAGGGGGGGAGACGATTGCCTTGGGATTATACCGGATATAAAGGGACGGTTGATGGGTGCTGACAGAGTTGATGGGGTGGGCAGCACACAAATGGCACAAGTATAGTTCATGTGTGAAGCAAACGCTGCACCGTCCTCAGATTATGCAACCCTAGAACTTAAAGTATAATTAAAAAAAAAAATTTGCCCAGAAACTTTATGAGAAAGACTGAGATAGACTAACCATGGTTATATGATATACCACATCTCTAAATGTATACATGATATACCATATCTCTAAATATTTTTGTATATTATATCTTAGACAGTTGGCACTCCATATCTATGTATTCTGTATCTGTGGGTTTTGCGTCCGTAGATTCAACCAATGGGTCAAAAATATTTGGAAAAAAAAAAAGGATGGTTGTGCCTGTACTGAACATGTACACACCTTTTTTCTTGTCACGGTTTTCTAAACAATACATTGTAATAATTTATATAACAGTTACAATGTATTTTGTATTATAAGTAATCTAGAGATAATTTAAAATATATGGGAGAATGTGCGTAGGTTATATGCAAATACTATACCATTTTATATAAGGGAATTGAGCATCTGTGGATTTTGGTATCTGAGGGGAGTCCTGGAACCAGTCCCTCATGGATACTGAGGGATGACTGTATTTTGTAAATACTTATTATATCTAAGGCATATGTGCAGTTTAAATCTAAGTCAAAGTAGGAAAAAAAAAAAGTGCTGGGCAGGAAATCAAAAAACAAACTTGCCTGGCATGGGAAACTCAAATTTCTGAAAACCGTATATTTGAAGTCTCATCTTCTCAGACTTAATAGCCAGAAGACTTTGCCTTGTGTTCAAACAATGTTCTGGCTAATAGAATCAAAGAACTGGAAAAAAAAAAAGAAACAAACAAACAAACAAAAAAAAAACATTTGAGATAACTTCTGATAGTTCTTTTTCTGCCTAGTCCAAGGACAGATTGCAACCCAGTCTAATGGGAAGGTCATGCTTATTTAGACAGACTTAGTTTTTTTTTTTTTTTTTTTTGAGCCACAACAAAATTATTTTCTTATGATCATTTAACAAAATACCCAAAAAATCAAGGAAAACTTGAACTATTTTTATCTCCAGAAGAGCTGTGGTCAATGGCAGCTATAGGTGGTCAGATACTAAAGTGATCTTTCCAACTTGGGACCCCAAGACACATTGCATCTGGCAATAGTTATTAAGCAAGAAAAACATTCATAAAGCAACATAATTAATGGGATTGAAACAGTAAGAGCTTTATCCTACATTTAGTCTTCCTGGCTTCTGGGTGGTATGCAACCTAGCCGTAGATACTTTGAGGAGACTGTTTTCTATTAACTCTGGGATCATTTCCTAGTCTAGCTAAACCCATCCCCCATATTCCCAGCCTTTAGTAGACACATAGACCAGGAAAGTCCTCACAATGAGTTATTGACAAACCCTTAGAAGCGACTGGCATAGTGAGTCCGGACTCCTTGAATCATTTCCTAGGGTATGCGGGGGTAGTGCCTGTACTTGAAAGGTGCGTCTCTCAAACTTGGTGAAAACTGCAAGCTCTTTGGGTTGATGCAATGAATTTGTTCTCCTGGGTTCTGCCCCAATACTTTAAAATTTCTAAAGATTTATTTTGATGTTGAAGAAAAGACTATTAAACAAATGTGTCCCCTTGGCGAAGTAATAGCTGTAAAGCAAATTGGGAGGTTATAACCAAAGGAGCTCAGGTGGGATGAAAGTATATGAAATGAACTGTGCTGGGTGACCCATGCCTGGAACAAAATGAGGCCTGAAAGAAGTATGTTTGAGACCCCTCCCATTACAGATGGCTTCCTTCAGTACACTTTAATTCAAAGGGGGTTATTTTATTCCCAAATCTGCCTGGGTTCCAGGCCAATTTAACCAACTTGTGAAAGAACATGAGAAATGCATGGGCTGGGAGTGGTGGCTCACACCTGTAATCCCAGCACTTTGGGAGGCTGAAATGGGCAGATCACGAGGTCAGGAGTTGTAAACCAGCTTAGCCAATATGGTGAAACCCCATCTCTACTAAAAATACAAAAATTAGCTGGGCGTGGTGGCACACACCTGTAGTCAAAGCTACTTGGGAGGCTGAGACAGCAGAATGGCTTGAACCCGGGAGCTGAGACTGCGCCAGCAGTGAGCTGAGACTGCGCCACTGCACTCCAGCCTGGTCGACAGAGTGAGACTCCATCTCAAAAAGAGAAGAATATGAGAAATGCAAACAAGTCCACCAAAACAAGAGAAATCTACTTGGATTTTTACTTTGTTTGTTTGTTTTAGATGGAGTCTTGCTCTTGTTGCCCAGGATGGACTACAGTGGCACTATCTCGGCTCATTGCAACCTCTGCCTCCTGGGTTCAAGTGATTCTCCTGCCTCAGCCTCCCAAATAGCTGGGACTACAGGTGTGCACCACTACACCCGGCTAATTTTTTGTGTTTTCAGTAGAGACAGGGTTTCGCCATGTTGGTCAGGCTGATCTTGAACTCCTGACCTCAGGTGATCCACCCACCTTGGCCTTCCAAAGTGCTGGGAAGATTTTTACTTTGAATCTGGTATAATCAACTTCCTTGTGCTTGGAATCATTGAATTACAGTAAGAACTTATACCCAAGAGAAATTTGTACTTTGAGTCAGAAAGTATCTAAAAAGACTGCTTCTGTATAATCTTTCACCTACTTTTCCTCTGGCTTATTGTCAGAAAAGGGAGGAAAAGTTTGATTTACTAAAATTCCAGAGAACAAAGATACAAATATTTACATAAAAACTCCTTTTGAATTTTAAAGTTTTCTTTAGAGGATGTTTTAGACAGATAAAATAAAACAGTGTCAAGATATACCTTTGGAAGACCAAGGGAAATTCAGCATGTTAAGCATGCTATATTATATGTAATATAGTATATTATATAAATATAGCATATTTATATGTAGGGAGAAACATGGAAGTTTCTCCTTAGGATATTCTTGGGTTTGGTTGATCACACAGCATAAAAGGCCTGTAAATTCCATCTTAGAGAAAGTGCATGACCTAAAGCAGAAATAGCATGTTTAACTGCCATTTGCTTTAAGAGACCACACACAGGGGGAAAAAAGTATAAAAGAGAATCTGATCAGATACTAAAAGATATACTAAGGAAGTAGTCTGCTTTTGGTTTCACCAGTGAAAACAGCAAAGGAATAGAAAATAGTACCTCCTTTCCCTTTCTAAACGCTTGGGGGGCCGTTTTTTAGACATAGAAGGATTAGAGGAACAAACACAATGAAGACATTCCCTAAGACAATAAAATTACATGGAACTGCAAATAAACCTCTACTCAACAGACAAGAAACAAAAATTGCTAGTGGTTCAAGAAATACCCATACAGTCAGGAACTTCTTCAAGTAGTCTAGTCTCAGTTAAAGTCCAGTGAGTCACTGAATGAGGACAACAATACCTCGGTGTAGCTATGCGCTATTAGCATTTGTCCCACTTGACTCTTAATGCCTTTGTCTTCAGTACTGTGGGTCATACTATTGATGGAGCCTGCTGTTTCATATATATCTTAACTAGTTTTTCCTTTTTTTGGCTTGATCCGTTTTTCAACTTTGATATTCATCTCTTTCTGAAAGTGAAACTAATTATGTTTTGCAAGGAAAAAGGATACTCTTGGAGGCATAATAAAGCATTGCGTTATAGTCATTACCAAGAAATTGCATAATTATCATTCTGAGATACCAGAGTTAGTTTTGTTGTTTTTTGTTTTTTGTTTTGAGGCTGATGGAGCCTTACTCTATTGCCCAGGCTGGAGTATGATGGCGTGATCTTGGCTCACTGCAACCTCCGCCCCCCGGGTTCAAGCAATTCTCCTGCCTCAGCCTCCCAAGTAGCTGGGATCACAGGCACTCACCACCACGCCTGGCTAATTTCTGTATTTTTAGCAGAGACGGGGTTTCACCATGTTGGCCAGGCTCAGACTCCTGACCTCGGGTGATCCGCACACCTCTGCCTCTCAAAGTGCTGGAATTACAGGCATGAGCCACCACGCCAGGCCCCTAGCGTTAGTTTTATGAAGAATTGGACTGTGTATAACAGAAACAAACACATATATACTGCAAACAAGGAGTCTTAATGGCATTTAATCAAAAGCAATTCAATTCAGTGTTTAAAAGTCTTTTGCCACATTACCTATGCACTTTATAAAAATCACATTCATCATTATGGAGATGAAAAAGGTTCCTTGTTAATGGCAAGTGAGTGGGTGGTTGCGGAAGACTGTGCAAAGATACAGACATAAAGGAAGAGAGAAATTGGGCAGAGAGGGCGTGGGGTATGGGAAGTAGAAGAAAGGACACATGTCATTAAGAACAAGTCGTTCTGTGAAACAGGAATGTGAACTAATAAATCCTGTTGTCTAGTGGAATGCACCCAAGAAGAAAATAAACAGCTCAGTTGGTTGAAGACAGATTTCTAAGAAGTTTTTCTTATAGAGTACCCAAGGGAAAGCTGGTATTTCAGAAACTCTGGTGTCCATGATCAAATGGTGTTTTCAGACAACTGTGGAGAGAAGTCAAGATGCATACACTTGGAGTCATTAAATAATGAGGAAGACAAGGTAGTGAGAAATCATTGCTAAACTGCAGTTCACCCCGTGCCTGCCAACAGATACAGAGCAGACAAGGTTGTGTTCCTGAGGTGACGCTGCTCTCATTGAGGGCACCACTAAGCCAAACGAAGAACATTACTTATATATAGCAGGCTCTCCCTCAGGGAGGAACCTGAGGAAAGTCACAAAAAAAGTAGAGGAAGCCAAAAGAGTGTTTTTAGTCTCACACATCCTGTACTTTTTTTTTCAACTGCTATTTTGAAAGATAAACATTACATTTGTGGTTGAGTTGTCTTCCAGGTTAGAGAAAACAAAACAATATGGTTGTGAAAGAAGAGGCCTGTGATGGAGCTAATGACCTTGGAAAGGCAGACTGCTTTCCTGGTTTTCAAAACAAAACAAAACAAAACAAAGAAACCATTTTTTAAAAGTGGTTGAAAAAGAGTAAAGCCCTTGCATCTATCTCCAGTGCCCCTAGGCCCCCAACTGGTTCTAGAGTGACCTGGACACAAAGATGCTCTGTCCAGGTGTGAGCAGAGGAATGGCATACCATCCCTGTATAGCCACATTCCATCTTCAGCTTTCATTCGATTGGCATTTTATAGGCAGGAAGTTGTGTTCAACTCAGGTTTTATTGAAACTAGGGCATTTCTATATTCTTCTTAATTTGAAAATGAAAGCAAATTTTATTTAGGAAGCTAGCAGAGTTTTCTTGTGGGTTTGAAGGCAATCTCACTTTACCAATGGGTCAATTCCATAGATCCTTTGGTTTCCTATTAGACACCGAAAGTGCCTCTTGCTTACTATATCCAAAACCCTGCTGTCATCACACAGGGCACCACTAAAGCCTATAGTCAGCTAAGAGATCAAAGAATTTGAGAGGAAGAAACCAACCTATATGGCATTAGTAGAGTAGTGGGTGGAAATGCCTGTTGGTCTAGATATTATTGAGCCTCCTTGAGAAATTACTCAATATGACTGATAACATGTGTTGAAAGGTGTTGCACAGTGGCTTCCTTTATACAGTCTGCAGTGGGATTGACTTGTAATGGTGCCATTAGGTTGGAATTGGAAGACAGACAGGGCTCCAGAAGACCCCAGATGCTTGATTCTTAAACCTCCCAATAATAAAATATGTTGTTGATTGTCATTGTGTTAGGATTCCTGTGGCTGCTCTAACAAATTATTACAAATTTTGTGGCTTAAAACAACTGAAATGTATTCTCTCACAGGTCTGGAGGCAAGAAGTCCTAAATCAGTGTCACCAGGCTGAAATCAAGGTACTGGCAGAGCTGTGCTCCCTCCAGATGCTCCAGGGCAGAATCTATTCTCTGCCTTTTCCAGTTTCTGACACTCTTTGGTTTGTGGCTTTATCACTTCATTCAATCCATCTTCAAATTTTTCTCTGCTGCTTCGTCCTCTCTCTCTCTCAATGTCTCTCTCTCTCTCTCTCTTTCTCTGTATGTGTGTGTGTGTGTGCATGTGCACATGTGCGCGAGTGTGTGTGTGTGTGTGTGTGTGAGAGAGAGAGAGAGAGAGAGATCTCCCTCTGCTTCTCTCTTATAAGGACACTTATAATGACATTTACGGCTCACTGGATAATCCAGGATAATCTCCCCATCTCAAGATTCTTAATCACATCTGCAAAGACCCTTCTTCTACATAAGGTAATGTTTATAGTTTCTAGGGATTAGAACCTTATATCTTTGGGATCATCATTCAGCCTACTATAGGCATTCACTCTGTTCTCTCTCACACACATAGTAACACTCAATATATACACTATTCTAGGAGTCGTCACTGGATGACTTGGAGAACACTAACTGATAAGTGCTTACTGAGCACCTGCTCTGTGCTAAGCTCTGTCCAAGTTGCAGCAACAAAACAAAAGAAGTATGAAACACAACCTCTGCCTTGAAGTAAAAGACAAATATGGTTGGAAGACAAGACTCATACACAAGTGACATAAATAGAAACTCTGCAAGACAGAAGATAGTCATATAGTATAGATTATAAATGCTATAAGAGTTCAAATAAAGGAGATCTTTATTTAAAAAGTATAGAAAATATTAGCAATTTTAAAGCCTGCAGTTGTTCAGAGACAATCTACATTTTTCACTATTTGGGGAGTTCCATATAAAATTACTTGTAACACCTACAAGGCCCAAGTGAATAAAACACTGGATGATTAAATAACCTTAGTGGCATTATTGACTTTTGCAAAAGCTTGAAGCAGTATCTTATATCCAACTGGTCATCTTTGTTATTAATTATAATTGGATGTTGATGATACTCTGTACTGAAGTACAAATTGGTTTGTAGAAGATGAATTTCTTTTTTTCTTTTTTCTTTTTTTTTCGAGATAGGGTCTCACTCTGTTGCCCAGGCTGGAGTGCTGTGGTGCTATGACAGCTCACTGAAGTCATGACCTCCCAGCCTCAGGTGATCCTCCTACCTCAGCCTCGTGAGTAGCTGGGACTACAGGCACATGCCACCATGCCCAGATAATTTTTTGTAATTTTTTTTTGTAGAGACAGGGTTTTGCCATGTTGTCCAGGCTGGTCTTGAGCTCCTGGGCTCAATCTATCCACCCACCTTGGCCTCCCAGAGTGATAGGCTTAAAGGCACAAACTACCACACCCAGCCGAAATCAGAACTATCGATAAAACAGGGCATATTACCAGAAACAAAATGTGTATGCTTGAAAGTGGTCAGTGGGCATTGTGGTGGATGTTCAAACATTCATTCCGGTACAATTATATTGCCCTGTATTTGTTTCTGTATCGGGTACCTAAAAGGAGGAGATAGTCCCTTCTTCCTCTAGACTTTGCCATATCTGGATATGATGCTTGGGATTACTTAGCCACTTTGCTACCAATATTTGCAAATCTAAGAGCTGGATAGAACTTGGTGTTTGATGGCATTACTGAAAGGATATATTGACCAACTGCAGATCTTGCCCTGTTCAGACCTCTTATTAAGTGAGTTAAGACAATTCCTTCTTCTTTAAATCAGTCTTTATTTGGTTTCCTAATATTGTACTATACAGAATCTTGACTGATACAAGGTATAAAAATAAAGAAACCCTATATGTCTTCATGCAATTTTAAAAAGAGAAAGCAACAAAATACAGAATATATATGAAAATATGTAACTGCTAGGAATGGCTAACACTTAAATGGGATTTATTTGGGATTCGTTATAGGCTGGACATTGGACTAAATTCTTTATATATACTAACTAATTTAATCTTTACAATACTTCTAATTAGGTGGTTACCATTATCATCCCTGTTTAGGAGATGACAAAGTGTCTGTTGTTAATTTGCTAGTAATTGGCAGAACCAGGATTAGACCCTAGGCAGTCAAATTCCAGACTCTAATTGTAGGCACTATAATTCCAGTGCTGGAATACATTATGCTAGACTGCCTCTTGCTTCTCTTTATTCCTCTCTGATTTTTTTTTTTTTTTAAGTGGCTATTGGGCCAGGTGCTGTGGCTCATGCCTGTAATTCCAGCACTTTGGGAGGCTGAGGTGGGCGAATCACAGAGTCACAAGTTTGAGACCATCCTTGCCAATATGGTGAAACCGTGTCTCTACTAAAAATGCAAAAATTAGCCGAGCATGGTGGTGCTTGCCTATAGTCCCAGCTACTTGGGAGGCTGAGGCAGAAGAAACACTTGAACCCAGGAGGCAGAGGTTGCAGTGAGCTGAGATCATGCCACTGCACTCCAGCCTGGGCAACAGAGCGAGAGTCCATCTCAAAAAAAAAAAAAAAAAAAAAAAAGGCTATTTCAAATAATTAAACAAATATATGTCAACATCCCAAATTGCACTCAATAGGTGGTTAAAAGACAGATATATACTGTATCAGTTATCTGTTGCTGAGTGTATTAATCTGTTCTCACACTGCTAATTTTGTACTACACAGAATCTTGAGACTAGGTAATTTATAATGGAAAGAGATTTAATTGACTCACAGCTCAGCATGGCTGAGGAGGCCCCACGAAACTTACAATCATGGCAGAAGTAGAAGCAAACACATCCTTCTTCACGTGGTGGCAGGAAAGAGAAGTGTCAAGCAAAAGGGGAAAAGCCTCTTATAAAACCATCAGATCTCATGAGAACTCACTCACTATCACAAGAACAGCATGAAGGTAACTGCCCCCATGATTCAATTACCTCCCACCGTGTCCCTCCCATGACACATGGGGATTATGGGAACTACAATTCAAGATGAGATTTGGTTGGGGACACAGCCAGACCATATAATTCCATCCCTGCACAAATCTCATTTCCTCACATTTCAAAACATAATCATACCTTTCCAACAGTCCCCAAACTCTCAACTTACTCCAGCACTAACCCAAAAGTACATGTCCAAGGTCTCATCTGAGACAAGGCAAGTCCCTTCTTCCTATCAGCCTGGAAAATCAAAAGCAAGTTATTTATTTTCTAGATACAGTGGGGGTACAGGCATTGGACAAATACACCCACTCCAAATGGGAGAAATTGACCAAAACAAAGGGGCCACAGACCCCATGCAAGTCCAAAATCCAATAGGATTTAAATCTTATAATGTACCTTCAGCCCTGCCAAATACTGGGGTCAAAATGTTTAAGTCTTTTTGAGGTTTTTAAGTTAGCATTTTTTTTTTTTTACATTGTGACTGCATTTTTCCCACTTCACAGCTGAATTCCTATCTGTATTGTCTCATGTATGAAAGTGTCATTAAAACTTAACCAGTCATTAAACCTTAAAGTTCCAAAATGATCTTCTTTGCTTCCGTGTCTCACGTCCAGGTCACGCTGATGCAAGAGGTGGGCTCCCGTGGACTTGAGTAGCTTCTCCCCTGTGGCTTTGCAGGGTACAGCCCCTGACCTGGCTGCTTTCACAGGCTGGCATTGAGTGTCAGAAGCTTTTCTAGGTGCATGGTGCAAGCTGTTGATGGATCTACCATTCTTGAGTCTGGAGGACAGTGGCCCTCTTCTCACAGCTCCACTGGCCAGTGCCCCAGTGGGGACTCTATGTGGGGGCTCTGACCTCACATTTCCCTTCTGCACTGCCCTAGCAGAGGTTATCCATGAGGGCTCTGTCCCTGCAGCAAACTTCTACCTGGATATCCAGGCATTTCCATACATCCTCTGAAATCTAGACAGAGGTTCTCAAACCTCAATTCTTGACTTCTGTGCACCTGCAGGCTCAACACCACCTGGAAGCTGCCAAGGCCTGGGACTTGCAGCCTCTGAAGCAACACCCTGAGCTGTACCTTGGTCCCTTTTAGCCCCAGCCGGAGTGGCTGGGATGCAGGGCACCAAGTCCTGAGGTTGCACACAGCAGGGAGGCCCTGGATCGGCTCAGGAAACCATTTTTCCCTCTTAGGCCTCTGTGGCTGTGACGGGAGGCGCTGCCATGAAGGTCTCTGACATTTCCCCATTGTCTTGCTGATTAGCATTTGGCTCCTTGTTACGCAAATTTCTGCAACTGGCTTGAATTTCTCCCCAGAAAATGTATTTTTCTTCTGCATTGTCAGGCTGCAAATTTTCCAAACTTTTTTTTTTTTTTTTTTTTTTGGGAGCAAAACTGCAAATTTATTTTGGTCACCTAGCTTCAGGGAAGTAGGTGGGTAGGGAGAGGTCTGTCGGCCTCTGGCAAAGAAGGCCGACAGAGTCCCCCGGTGGGGCTCTCGGGCGGAGTTCCTGACACAGTCCCGACATCCCGACAGGAGTGGGGCTGGGAAGTCCGCGCCCGCGTGGCGTCCATCCGGAGCGGCTTTTCTAGGATTTCCAAACTTTTATGCTTGGTCATCTTTTAAATGCTTTGCTGCTTAGAAATTTCTTCCACCAGATACTTTAAATCATCTCTCTCAAGTTCGAAGTTCCACAGATCTCTAGGGCAGGGGCAAAATGCTGCCAGTCTCTTTGCTAAAGCATACCAAGAGTCACCTTTGTTCCAATTCCTAGGAAGTTCCTCATCTCCATCTGAGACCACCTCAGCCTGGACTTCATTGTCCATATCTCTGTCAGCGTGTTGGTCAAAACCAACAAGTCTCTAGGAAGTTCCAAACTTTCCCACATTTTCCTGTCTTATTCTGAGCCCTCCAAACTGTTATAGCCACTGCCTGTTACCCAGTTCCAAAGTTGCTTCCACATTTTTGGATATCTTTACAGCACCACTCCACTCTCTCTGGTACCAATTTACTGTATTAGTCAGTTCTCACACTGCTGAGAAAGACATACCTAAGGCTGGGCATGGTCACTCACACCTGTAATCCCAACACTTTGGGAGGCTGAGACAGTTGGATCACCTGAGGTTAGGAGTTTGAGATCAGCCTGGTCAACATAGCAAAATCTTGTCTCTACTAAAAATACAAAAATTAGCCGTGCATAGTGGTGCATGCCTGAAATGCCAGCTCTCAGGAGGCTGAGGCAGGAGAATCACTTGAACCTGGGAGATGGAGGTTGCAGTGAGCTGAGATCGCACCACTGCACTCCAGCCTGGGCAACAAAGCAAGACTTCATCTCAAAAAAAATAAAAAATAAGAATAAATAAAGACATATCTGAGACTGGTAATTTATAAAGAAAAGAGGTTTAATTGACTCAGAGTTCCACAGGAATGCGGAAGCCTCAGGAAACTTACAATCATGGTGGAAGGGAAACAAACACATCCTTCTTCACATGGTTGCAGGAAGGAGAAATGCCAAGCAAAAGGAGAAGAGCCCCTTATAAAACCATCAGATCTTGTGAGAACTCACTATCACAAGAGCAGCATGGAGGTAGCCGCCCCCATGATTCAATTACCTCCCGCCAGGTCCCTCCTACAATGTAGGGATTATGGGAACTACAATTCAAGATGAGATTTGGGTGAGGACACATCTGAACCATGTCACTGAGTAACAAACCAGCCCCAAATTCTGTGGTTTACAACAAAGACAGTAAGTTATTTATCTTGCCCATAAATCTTTAATTTGGGCAAGGCTCAGCAAGGATGCCTTATCCCACAGCATCATCGGGGTGGCTAGCTTGGGCACTGAAGAATATCCCTTCAAGATGACTCACCCACGTGGCTAGCAAGTTGCTGCTGGTTGCTTACCCAGCACAGCCTAGGCTGGAGGCTGGGGCCCTCAGTTATGCTTCACTTAGGCCTCCTTACTGGCTTCTTAGGCTTCCTTACAGAATGGTAGCCCAGTTCCGGTATTAAAAGAACCCAAGCACAAGTTGTTTTGCATTTTATAACCTAGCCTTGGAGGTCACACAGTGTCATTTCTGTCAGTCACAAGGCCAGACAGAATAAAGGAGAACATAGATCTCACTTCTGAATGAGAGGAGTGTCAAAGAAGAGCATGTGGGTTGTTTGGTTGCTGCAGACAGATTGGAAGAATATACTCTGCCACAAACACTTTTATGCATGAGACAATACAGATAGGAAGTCAGATGTGTGGTGGGAAAATGCAGAAACAGTGTAAAAAATGCTAAATTAAAAATCTCCAAAAGAATTAAAAATTTTGAACAGTGTTTGGCAGGGCTGAAGGTACATTATAAATTGGTTTAAGTTTTTTTGAACACGACTTGATAGTGTTCATACTCTGAAATAATATAAAAATATGGAAGCATTCTAAATACTAATAAGTCAGTAAATATGGTGATTCCATATTGTTTAATAATTATATAGATAGTAAAAATGGCAACTTGGTAAACTTATAAGTAAATGTGCACACTAACAAAACAACACAAAAATAGTGTGCATAAAGTACTAGAATTGTGCAACAGGTATACATATATAATGACAGATTAGAAGTGAATAGAGAACAATAGAAATATAATTGAATGGTCTTTGTGTTCTTTTTTCTATGAACTTGCTTAAATTTATGGTACTAATAAATGATTTTAATATACCATATAAATTAAATGTATCACAAGCTCTAACAATCATAAATACAATACATTAAAGAAAGAACTCACAAAAGATACAGCAATCCCACTACTGGGTGTATATACAAAGGAAATGAAATCACTATATTGAAGAGATATCTGCACTCCATTGTTTATTGCACATATAGCCAATATATGGAATATATATATTACCAAAGATATGGAATAATAATATATTAATATATATCATAATAACCAAGATATGGAATCAACATAAGTGTCCATCAATGGATGAATGGATAGATAAAATGTGGTATATATACACAATGGAGTACTATTACACCATAAAAGAGAACACAGCCAGGTGCAGTGGCTCATGCCTATAATCCCTTTTGGAGGCCAAGGCAGTCGAACAGATCACTTGATCAGCCTGGGAAACATAGCAAAACCCCATCTCTACAAAAAATTAGCTGAGTGTGGTGGCATGTGCCTGTAGTCTCAGCTGCTTGGAAGGCTGAAGCAGGAGAATGACTTGAGCTCAGGAGTTTGAGGCTGCAGTGAGCCAGGATTATGCCACTGCACTCCAGCCTGGTTGACAGAGTGAAACACTGTAGCAAAAATAAATAAATAAATAAACAAATAAATAAATATAAAAAATAAAAGAGAACAAAATCCTATCATTTGCAGCAACATGGATAGGACTAGAGGTCATTATGTTAAGCAAAATAAGCCAGACACAGAAAGACCACATGAAATCTCTCATATGTGGAATCTAAAAAAGCTGACCTCATAGAAGAGAATAGAATGGTGTTTACCAGAGCTTGAGCGGTTAGGGGACAAGGGGACTGGGAGATGTTGGTCAAAGAATATATAATTACAGCTACATAGGAGGAATTTCAAAATGTCCAGAATAGGCAAATACATGATTGTTCAGAGCTGGAGGGGTAGAGGGGAAAGGATGGATTTTGGAGAGTGGAGAGAAATGGAGAATGAGTACTAATTGTTATTAAATTTCTTTTTTGGAGGATGAACATGTTCTCAAATGATAGTGGTGATGGTTTCACAACTCTGTGAACATACTAAAAACTACTGGATTTTATACTTTAAGTGAGTGAATTGTATGATATGTGAATTATAACTCAAAGCTGTTAAAAAAAAAACCTCAAAGAATAGAACCACATACTTTATCATGTATAGGCTAGTAGATACCATTGATTAACAACATGGAATATTTAGTTAAGAATAATGTGCTTGCCTTTTAGAATTTAGAAGAATCACTGAGCTATAAAGTGGAGGTTTCTGGTACAACTTCAAGCAATGGTCTGTAAAGTTAAATCTTGCCCACTATTCTCTGCATGCTTTTTTTTTTTTTGAGACGGGGTCTTGCTCTGTCTCCCAGGCTGGAGTGCAGTGGCGCAATCTCGGCTTACTGCAAGCTCTGCCTCCCATGTTCACGCCATTCTCCTGCCTCAGCCTCCTGAGTAGCTGGGACTACGGGCGCCCGCCACCACGCTTGGCTAATTTTTTAAAACATATTTTTAGTAGAGACGGGGTTTCACCGTGTTAGCAAGAATGGTCTCGATCTGCTGACCTCGTGATCCGCCCGCCTTGGCCTCCCAAAATGCTGGCATTACAGGTGTGAGCCCACTGCGCCCAGCCTCTGCATGCTTTTTGTTATCACAGTAGAACTATCTTTCTAGGAGATTATATTGGAATGGAGGGCTGTGCAGTGGGTCTCTCTGCCCACCTACTTCAATGCCTTAAGTTTGCAAAAAGTTATAAAGAGAGAGAAGAATTCATACTATGACTTGAAAATAATAAAATGTGCTATCAGTATATCTAATTTTTTTTTAATTCCAGAAATATTGAAAGCATATATTATCAGATTAACAGAGCAAACCTCAGTTTAAAATGTAATATAAAGCCGAGTGCAGATTATAACAAATGTACCACACTGATGCTGGATGTCGATGGTGGTGGAGGCTGTGTGTGGGAGTGGGTAGATTATGTACTTTCAGCTCCATTTTGCTTTGAACCTAAAACTGCCCTAAAAAAAAAGTCTATTAATTTAAAAAACAAAACGACAAAAAACCTAGTGTACCACAGACTTTACAGGTAGGAGTTGTTGCAAGAATGTTCACATGTTCTAAGCTTTGGATTTCGCTTATGTTCTAGGCATTGGATAAAGGAAGAGGAGAGTTCTTTGGTCAACTGCTTTGGAAGCAGAAGGCAAAAATAACATTTACTGGTAGGACAGTTAATGCAGAAAACAAGGACATTCTTCAGAGCATGATTTTTAGCTGGTGGTGATATTACTCCCACCAGGGCAAAACTTAGGTCTTGGGGTTTGGGGAAAGAAAACAAAAATAAACCTAAATACTGCTATAGTCTGTGGCTCTAACGGCCACAGTACGTACACAGAGATGTAGCCTCTCTGTGGTACTAACATTTCATGAAGGAGAGGTGGTGATTAGGGAAAAAGTGTCTACAAGTTTTCCTTAGGAGGGTGATAATGAAAAAAAGATTGAGAAGCATTGCTCCAGAACATAGTAACCCAGAAAAGGAGTGGAAAAGGGATGGGCTGCTAGTTTTGGCATCTCTGGCCTGGCTCATCCACAAGCAGGGCTGTGCAATCACGAAGACCAGCAGCAAACCAAGAATCACCAGACTTTTAAGGAAAACCAGCACTGTGAAAGACAGGCAGCAAACCCAATAAATATAAGTGTGAATGCCCAAGGAAACAGTTAATAGAGCAAACAAGATTTTAAGTTGGACTATAATTAAAAACCTTAGAGCTATGAAAGGATACTGCAACCACAATAGCAGGCAGTTTTTAAAGAATCAGTTATAGATATTGAAAATAAAAAATATGGGCTGGGGGCTGGGAACAGTGGCTCACACCTGTAATCTCAGCACTCTGGGAGGCCAAGGCAGGCAGATCACCTGAGGTCAGGAGTTTGAGACCAGCCTGGCCAGTATGGTGAAACTCTATCTCTACTAAAAATACGAAAATTAGCTGGGCCTGGTGGCACATGCCTGTAGTCCCAGCTACTCGGGAGGCTGAAGCAGGAGAATTGCTTGAACCCGGGAGGCAGAGGTTGCAGCAAGCCAAGATTGTACCACTGCACTCCAGCCTGGGTGACAGAGTGAGACTCCGTCTCAAAAGAAAAAAAAAGAAAAAATGGGCCGGACGTGGTGGCTCACGCCTGTAATCCCAGCACTTTCGGAGGCCAAGGTGGGTGGATCACTTGAGGTCAGGAGTTCGAGACCAGCCTGGCCAACATGGCGAAACCCCGTCTTACCTAAAAATACAAAAATTAGTCAGGTGTGGTGGCACACACCTGTAATCCCAGCTACTTAGGAAGCTGAGGCCAGAGAATCGCTAGAACCCCAGAAATGGAAGTTGCAGTGATCCGGGATCATGCCATTGCACTCCAGCCTGGGTGACAGAGTAAGACTCTTTCTCAAAAAAAAAAAAAAAAAAAAAGGAAAGAAAGAAAGAAAAGAAAAAATATGATCACTGAAATAAGGGGCCTACTAGATAAACTAAATAGCAAAATAAATACAGCAAAGAATAAAATAGTGAACTGTAAGAAGTGAGCACAAGAATTCAGCCGAAGTAGAGCATACCAGACAGAGATGGAAAGTACAGCCAAAAAAGGAACAAAACAATGAGTTAATGCATTTTAATTGCACAATTGTATGTTTTTTGGGGGGTGACAGAAGAAACTTATGCCTACAGATAGATATAATAGGTAGTCTTCTAAAATGGCCCTGTTTTATTTTCCTTTTAATAGAAGGGGAACTTCCTAGGACAACTTTGTAAAATTCTTACTTCATAAAGTTATCGTGAGAATTATTATCACAAAATGAACCTCAGTTGCGCAGCTCACAAAGTAAGACACTTTCCTTTATTCTCAACTGCACTACCATTACCTTACTGTGTGACTAAGATCTTTTTTGTCATTACACAGTGAGATCTTAGCATCAATAAGCAGGTTTGAAATGATTCAGTACTTTCTCTAACTTTATTGCACAATAGTAGTGAGTAGAGCACTGAGTCAATTGGAGAAAAAATAGCCTGTCGTAATTTAAGTGAGAACCACGAATAATAGAAGCCCTCAAACTGCATATTAACTGCACTTTACAATTAGTTGCTAACTGTAATAGGAAACTAATCATCCACATGTTATAGGTTCAGGAAAATAGAAAGACAGAGTTTGCATGATTTTTTCAATCCTGTGAAAACACAGCAATATTGGGATATCCCATAATTCCTTTCTGCTATTCCACTGGACTTCTGCAATGCACTTGTGGCTCATGTAGACTTAACTATTCTCTGGTAAAGACAATAGCAAATATTGATTGAACACTATTGTATTTCAGGCATGTGGGTGCTTTACATGTATTAACTCAGGTAATTAATCCACAGGACATCCATACAAGGTAAGTATTACTATTATCCACATTTTACAGGTGAGAAAATTGAGACTCAGAGGTGTTCAAGCAATGTGCCTAACAGCTAGTGACAGAATCCAGGGCGAACCAGGCAGTCTGGCTCCAAAGCTTACGCTCTTAACTTTGTGTACAGTGGAGACACTTCGGGTTTATGGAATGAGACTGGAAGTACTGGAGGCTTTGAAGCGTTTCCTAGGGTGGAAGTAGAGAAATGCATTGTACTATCGGGCAGCTAAGGCATTTCAGAAAGAGTTGTTACTGGCTGGCAGTAAATGCTGATTCCATTCCCAACAGTTTACTTGTATCTTTCTTTGTTATGCTTTCTCTTGACTTCTTTTCTTCCTTTTTTTCTATGGCTTGAGATCAAGCCCGGCTAAGGAGGAGGGTGGCCATAAGTACCAAGCTGTAGGCCCCTTGTACTGAACAGTGTGTACACATGAGAGAGCAGTTTCAAGGTACCAGGGGGAGGCACACATATGGTGATCTTTCAAATTTCAAAGTAAAATATGGGAAGCCTACTTTCATTCTTTTACCATATTGGTATTTTTCGAATTACATCTGTTATTGGTTTTGTTTTTGTCAAGATTTTCATAGAAAGACATACCTGTACTACACTAGCTTGTGACCATGTTTTTAAAAATTGCAATAGTAATATATGCTCATCATAACAAAAAAATTGAAGAGTACAGATTTGCATAGAGCAAAAAAACCTTCCTTTGGGACAGAGATTTAAATGTAAATATGAACCACAAATAACTAGAAGAAAATATTGGTGAATTTAAATAATTATTTTAGAATGAGGGAAGGACTCTAGGCATAAAATAATATCCTGTAAGAATAAAGGAAAACACCAGTACATTAAATTGCATAAACTTTCTCATGAAAAATGTACCATCAAAACTAAAACGTAACAAAAGCAGGGGATAAAATTTTAACACTGTGAGAAATTGCTATTTTTAAAAACCATACAAACAGCTACTTCAAATCAACAAGAAAATTATAATTAAATAGAAAAGCAGGCAAAAGGCATGAATAGTTTAACAAAAAAAGCCTATAAAATGGATGTAATGGATGTATTTTTCATATGATTACTGAAGATTTAAACTTCTTTTTTTTTTTTTTAGAGATGGAGTTTCACTCTTGTCACCCAGGCTGGAGTGCAATGGC
>NW_016805783.1:3589255-3594499 GCF_001698545.2 Rhinopithecus bieti
CCTTTATCATTTTTTATTGCATCTATTTGATCCTTCTCTCTTTTCTTCTTTATTAGTCTTACTAGCGGTCTATCAATTTTGTTGATCTTTTCCAAAAACAAGCTCCTGCATTCATTGATTCTTTGAAGGGTTTTTTGTGTCTCTATCTCCTTCAGTTCTGCTCTGATCTTAGTTATTTCTTGTCTTCTGCTAGCTTTTGAATTGATTTGCTCTTGCTTCTCCAGTTATTCTAATTGTGATGTTAGGGTGTCAATTTTAGATCTTTCCTGCTTTCTCTTGTGGGCATTTAGTGCTATAAATTTCCCTCTACACACTGCTTTAAATGTGTCCCAGAGATTCTGGTATGTTGTGTCTTTGTTCTCATTGGTTTCAAAGAACATCTTTATTTTGCCTTCATTTCATTATTTACCCAGTAGTCATTCAGGAGCAGGTTGTTCGGTTTCCATGTGGTTGTGTGGTTTTGAGTGAGTTTCTTAATCCTGAGTTCTAATTTGATTGCACTCTGGTCTGAGAGTTTGTTGTGATTTCTGTTCTTTCACATTTGCTGAAGAGTGCTTTACTTCCAAGTATGTGGTCAATTTTGGAGTAAGTGCGATGTGGTGCTGAGAAGAATGTACATTGTGTTGATTTGGGGTGGAGAATTCTGTAGATGTCTATTAGGTCTGCTTGCTCCAGAGCTGAGTTCAAGCCCTGGATATCCTTGTTAATTTTCTGCCTCATTGATCTGTCTAATATTGACAGTGGGGTGTTAAAGTCTCCCATCATTATTGTGTGGGAGTCTTCTCTTTGCAGGTCTCTAAGAACTTGCTTTATGAATCTGGGTGCTCCTGTACTGGTTGCATATATATTTAGAATAGTTAGCTCTTCTTGTTGAATTGATCCCTTTGCCATTATGTAATGGCCTTCTTTGTCTCTTTTGATCTTTGTTGGTTTAAAGTCTGTTTTATCAGAGACTAGGATTGCAACCCCTGCTTTTTTTTTTTTTTTTTGCTTTCCATGCTTGGTAGCTATTCCTCCATCCCTTTATTTTAAGCCTATGTGTGTCTTTGCATGTGAGATGGGTCTCCTGAATACAGACCACTGATGGGTCTTCACTCTTTATCCAATTTGCCAGTCTGTGTCTTTTAGTTGGGGCCTTTAGTCCATTTACATTTAAGGTAAATATTGTTATGTGTGAATTTGATCCCGTCATTATGATGCTAGCTGATTATTTTAGCCATTAGTTGATGCAGTTTCTTCATAGTGTCAATGGTCTTTACAATTTGGCATGCTTTTGCAGTGGCTGGCACAGATTGTTCCTTTCCATGTTTAGTGCTTCCTCCTTCAGGAGCTCTTGTAAGACAGACCTGGTGGTGACAGAATCTCTCAGCATTTGCTTGTCTGTAAAGGATTTTATTTCTTCTTCACTTATGAAGCTTAGTTTGGCTGGATATGAAATTCTGAGTTGAAAATTCTTTTCTTTAAGAATGTTGAATATTGCTCCCCTTACCCCCACCTCTTCTGGCTTGTAGGGTTTCTGCTGAGAGATCTGCTGTTAGTCTAATGGGCTTCCCTTTGTGGGTAATCTGACCTTTCTTTCTGGCTGCCCTTAACATTTTTTCCTTCATTTCAACCTTGGTGAATCTGATAATTTTGTGTCTTGGGGTTGCTCCTCTCAAGGAATATCTTTGTGGTGTTCTCTGTATTTCCTGAATATGGATGTTGGCCTGCCTTACTAGACTGGTGAAGTTCTCCAGGATAATATCCTGAAGAGTGCTTTCTAAATTGGTTCCATTCTCCCCATCACTTTCAGGTACACCAATCAAACGTAGATTTGGTATTTTCACATAGTCCCATATTTCTTGGAGGCTTTGTCCATTTTTTTTTCACTCTTTTTTCTCTAATCATGTCTTCTTGCTTCATTTCATTAAGTGGATCTTCAATCACTGTTATCCTTTCTTCCATTTGATCGAATTGGCTATTGAAGCTAGTGTATGCTTCACAAAGTTCTTTTGCTGTGTTTTTCAGCTCCATCGGGTCATTTATGTTCTTCTCTACAGTGGTTATTCTGGTTAGCCATAGGTCTAACCTTTTTACAAGGTTTTTAGCTTCCTTGCCGTGGGTTAGAACGTGCTCCTTTAGCTGAGAGAAGTTTGTTAATACCCACCTTCTGAAACCTTCTTCTGTCAACTTGTCAAACTCTTTCTCTGTCCAGTTTTGTTCCCTTGCTGGCAAGGAATTGTGATCCTTTGGAGGAGAAGAGGCATTCTGGCTTTTGGAATTTTCAGCCTTTCTGCTCTGGTTTCTCCCCATCTTTGTGATTTTATCTACCTTTGGTCTTTGATGTTGATGACCTACAGATGGGGTTTTGGTGTGGATGTCCTTCCTGTTGATATTGACGCTATTCCTTTCTGTTTGTTAGTTTTCCTTTTAACAGTCAGGCCTCCCAGCTGCAGGTCTATTGGAGTTTGCTGGAGGTCCACTCCAGACCCTGTTTGCCTGGGTATCACCAGCAGAGGCTGCAGAACAGCAAATATTGCTGCCTGATCCTTCCTCTGGAAGCTTTGTTCCAGAGGGGCACCTGTCTGTATGAGGTGTCTGCCTCCCGACTTGAGGAGGCAGTCTGTCCATTTTCAGAGCTCAAATGCCATGCTGGAGAACCACTGCTCTCTTCAGAGCTGTCAGGCAGGGATGTTTAAGTCTGTAGAAGCTGTGCCCACAGCTGCCCCTTCCCCCAGGTGCTCTGTCCCAGCGAGATGAGGGTTTTATCTATAAGTCCCTGACTGGGGCTGCTGCCTTTTGTTCAGATATGCCCTGCCCACAGAGGTGGAATCTAGAGAGGCAGTCGGCCTTGTTGAGCTATGGTGGACTCTGCCCAGTTTCAACTTGCTGACATCTTTGTTTATACTGTGAGAGTAAAATCATCTACACAAGCCTCAGCAATTGCAGATACCCCTTCCCTCACCAAACTTGAGTGTCCCAGGTTGATCTCAGACTGCTGCACTACAGGGGAGAATTTCAAGCCAATGGATCTTAGCTTGCTGGGTTCCATGATGTGGGACCCATCAATCCAGGTACTGGAGGGCATCTCCTGGTCTGCTGGTTGCAAAGACCACGGGAAAAGCGCAGTATTTGAGCGGAAGTGTACCATTCCTCCTGGTACAGTCTCTCCTGGCTTCCCTTGGCTAGGAAAGGGAAATCCCCCAACCCCCTGTGCTTCCCAGTTAAGGAGATGCCCCACCCTGCTTCAGCTCACCCTCCGTGGGCTATACCCACTGTCCAACGAGTCTCAATGAGATGAACCAGGTACCTCAGTTGGAAATGCAGAAATCACCTGTCTTCTGCCATCTTGGAAGAGTCTCCAACAATATAGCAGTGTTTATGAACATTTTGAATTCTCAGACTTTTTGACCAAGCAGTTCCACTAGAAATTCATTTTATGCACATATTAATACAGACATACCACAATATATGTCACTGTGCCATGTTTGTAATGGGGAAAAACTGCAAATGACCTGAATATTCTTCATTAGGAGAAGCTATGTTGTGTCACTTCCACAAAATAGTACCCAGTGTTTAAATAATGAAGCAAAACTAAATGTGCTTATTTGGAAAGATGTTCATAATATATCATTTAGTGAAAAAGTCAATTTGCAGTAAAACGTATATAAAATGATCCCATTTGGGTATGTATATTTTATAGCGTATATGTGTGTGTGTGTGTGTGGTGTGTGTGTGTGTGTGTGTGTGTATTGGCTAGGATGCTTTTGTTGCA
This sequence comes from Rhinopithecus bieti, assembly GCF_001698545.2. NCBI lineage: Eukaryota > Metazoa > Chordata > Mammalia > Primates > Cercopithecidae > Rhinopithecus > Rhinopithecus bieti. The sequence goes on from NW_016805783.1 coordinate 3,593,010, forward strand.
AGTAAATGGAAAACCATGAATTATATTAGGTTCCGTACTTGTAAGTGCAGAGGTTGGTTAGGTTTAGGATTGGTATTAGTGGCTTAATCCAGTGGCCTGACTCTGTTTCTGTGATTCTCGTGGCTCAGCCTCCTCTGCTGACTTTTCCTCAAACTGGTTCCACATTTGGGGCTCACCTCCAACCTTGGTTCTCTGAGAAGAAACCCCCCAGCAAATTTCTCCTTGAATCTCATTACCCTGAACTGGGCCATGGCAGTGACTCATGTGCCCATTCTCAACCCAGTCCCTAAGACAGGAAAATATCCTTTGTCAATGGCTTAGGCCTAGATTTTTTAACCAGTTACTGGTAAGGGAGAAGGATGTAACATAATTATCTAAGACTAATCAGGGCTTACCCAAGAATTAGAACTCACCAAATGAAATGGCAGTTATATATGGAATGGAATGGAGTCGAGGGCTATGGGGGTAAACACAGATTTTTATGTTTCCCTTCTTAGCCTTCTAAACTGTTATTATTTTTTTTTAATAGTTGCATGTGTCTGACTCAGGATCTTAGCAGGAAGCATATGAACAGATGGCATACTCAAAAGGGCTTAATAAAGAGACTTTAACGAAAGGACTATTTACCTAGGTGTGAGGTGTGGGCAAGGTTAAAGGAACAAAAAAGGGGTCATGAAGCATGCAGGTACTAACAACAGCAGGAAGTTATTTCTACTCCTAGGCCTGAAGGGGAAAGGGCATGGGGTGGGGCGAAATGGTGGTGAGGAAGCCTAGAGTGAGCCTGTGCTAAGCAAGAGGAATGAAGAGCAGCTACTGCCTGAATAGTAGTGACCCAGGAAGCAGGTGTTCATGTGGGGCAATAAATAAAGACCTCTTGCCGGGCGTGCTGGTTCACGCCTGTAATCCCAGCACTTTGGGAGGCCAAGGTGGGTGGATCACGAGGTCAGGAATTCGAGACCAGCCTGACCAACATGGTGAAACCCCATCGCTGCTAAAAATACAAAAATTAGCTGGGCATAGTGGCACACGCCTGTAATCCCAGCTACTCAGGAGACTGAGGAAAGAGAATTGCTTGAACCCAGGAGGCGGAGGTCGCAGTGAGCCGAGATGGCGCCACTGCACTCCAGCCTGGGTGACAGAATGAGACTCCATCTCAAAAAAACAAAAATAAATAAAATAAAAATAAAGACCTCTTGCTCTCTGTCTCCTGATGGTGCCTCCCATTAGCCACCCAACCAGAAACCAGAGAACATAGGTGAGGCAATCTGTAGAGGTCAGCTCCTGGGTCTCAGAGCAGGGGAAGAAGGATGGAGAATCAATGATCTGGGGGCAGAGCACACGGGTGAGACAATCAGCCAGCATAGCTTATTTTACCTAATTGAAAACATGAATGCTCCTTCCTTGCTTCCTTGTCTCCTTCCTTCCTTCCTTCCTTCCTTCCTTCCTTCCTTCCTTCCTTCCTACCTTCCTTCCTTCCTTCCTTCCTTTCT
>NW_016805783.1:3596870-3621093 GCF_001698545.2 Rhinopithecus bieti
AAAAAAAAAAAAAAAAAAAAAAGTTTCAACACCTGAATTTTGGAGGGGATACATTTAAACCATAGTGCCATATAATCCAGCAATCATGCTCTTTGGTGTTACCCTAAGGAATTGAAAACCGTGTTCACACAAATACCTGTACATAGATGATCATAGCATCTTTTTTCATAATTGCCAAAACTTGGAAGCAACCAAGATGACTTCAGAAGGTAAATAGATGAATGAACTGTGGTACATCTATATAGTGGAATACTATTTGGTGATAAAAAGAAATGAAATGAGATATCAAGCCATGAAAAGACATGGAGGAATCTTAAATGCCTATTATTAAGTGAAAGAAGCCACTCTGAAAAAACTACGTACTGTATGATTCCAACTATATGACATTCTGGAAAAAGGCAAAGCTATGGAGACAGTAAAAAGATCAGTGGAGACTGAGCATGGTGTGATTCATACCTGCAATCTCAGAGCTTTGGAAGGCCTGAGTGGGAAGATAGCTTGAGGTCAGGAGTTTGAGACCAGCCTGGGCAACATAGTGAGACCTTGTCTCTACAAAAGAGTTTTAAAATTAGCTGGACATGATGGCATGCACCTGTAGGTCCAGCTATTCAAGAGGCAGGGGCAGGAGAATTGCTTGAGCCCAGGAGTTCAAGGTTGTAGTAAGCCGTGATCACACCACTGTACTCCAGCCTGGCAAACAGAGCAAGATCCTATCTCAGAATAAAAAAAAAAAAAAATCAGTGGTGGCCAGGCACAGTGGCTCATGCCTGTAATCTCAGCATTTTGGGAAGCTGAGGTGGGTGGATTACAAAGTCAAGAGTTCGAGACCAGCCTGACCAACATGGTGAAACCCCGTCTCTACTAAAAATACAAAAATTAGCTGGGCATAGTGGTGCACGCCTGTAATCCCAGCTACTCAAGAGGCTAAGGCAGGAGAATAGCTTGAACCTGGGAGGCGGAGGTTGCAGTGAACTGAGATATCGCCACTGCACTCCAGCCTGGGTGACACAGTGAGACTCCGTCTCAAAAAACAACAACAAAATCAGTGGTTGCCAGAGTTTTGGAAATAGGGAGTGATAGGTAGGCAGAGCACATAGGGTTTTTAGGGCAGTGAAATTAGTCTGTATGTGCTATAAAGAAGGAAACGTCATTATACCTTTGTCAAAACCCATAGAATGTACAACAACAATTGATAAAAACGTTGATAATGATTTGTCAATGTGGGTTTATTGATTGTAATTGTTAAATAAAATTTAAATTAGGTCATTGATTTGGACTGAATTCCTGCACTAGGCCCCAACAGACCAAACCAAAATAGGGTCATTCATGCTAAAGTTCTATGCCACCAAACCAAAACTAAGTTGTTTATCTGAATTTCCAAGAAATCAGGAGAGAGAGATAATATCCAAATCCTTGAATAAGTCATTTTAAACCAACATTCTAAAGAAGTTGCCTCGGCTTTAACCTTTACCGGGAAAGTAACTTTGAAATGACCAATCCACTTTTTCATCCTTATTTCTGCTTTCTTCAGCCTTTTTCTTTTCTTTTTTTTTTCCTTTTTTTTTGAGGTGGAGTCTCTCTCTGTCACCCAGGCTGGAGTGCAGTGGCATAATCTCAGCTCACTGCCACCTCCACCTTCTGGGTTCGAGCAATTCTCTGCCTCAGCCTCCTGAGTAGCTGGGATTACAGGCACCTGCTACCACACCCAGCTAATTTCTATATTTTTAGTAGAGACGGTGTTTTGCCATCTTGGACACGCTGGTCTTGAACTCCTGACCTCATGATTTACCCGCCTAAGCCTCCCGAAGTGTTGGGATTACAGGTGTGAGCCACCACAGCCGACCTCTTCAGCCTTTTTCTGTCTATAAATACCCATTGACCATGTTGCAGAGGACAGTTTTCTGAGCCTCTCTGGTTCTGAGGGCTGCCCAACTCGAGAATTGTTCTTTGCTCAAACAAACTGTATTGCATTTATTTTGTCTAAAGTTTTTCTTTTATCGTAACAAATGTACCATACTGGTTTGGAATTTTGCTGGTGGAGGAGGTTGTACATATGTGGGGATGGGGGTATATGGGAACCCTCCCTATCTTCTACTCTATTTTGCTGTGAAGCTCAAGTTACTCTTAAAAAATAAAGTCTAGGCTGGGCGCAGTGACTCACACCTGTCATCCCAGCACTTTGGGATGCCGAGGCAGGCAGGTCATGAGGTCAAGATATCGAGACCATCCTGGCCAACAGAGCGAAACCCCATCTCTACTAAAAATACAAAAATTAGCTGGGCATAGTGGCACGTGCCTGTAGTCCCAGCTACTTGGGAGACTGAGGCAGGAGAATTGCTTGAACCCAAGAGGTGGAAGTTGCAGTGAGCCAAGATCACACCACTGCACTCCAGCCTGGTGATGGAGCAAGACTCCATCTCAAAAAATAATAATAATAATAAATTTAAAAGTCTATTAAAAAAGTGGTTACCATAGTAAATTTTATGTTCTGTGGTGTTTTTTTAAACCACAATATTAAAAATTATAAGTTTTTTCTTTATTCCCCATTCTCCAATCCCATTTGCCAGCAACAAAGACCATTAATAGTGTCCATGTTTTTAATCAGATTTTAAACTTCACACTCTTTTATTTCCAAATGATCATTTGAAGACAAATACTGTGCTCAGAGTATTTGAAGGCAAACAGTATGCTCAGAAAGAAGTCCCGACTTGAAAAATACAAATTTGAGCGTTCCTTGCATGGGCGTGATACTTCTATCATGGGAGTGGACAAGCTCTTTAGAGACTGTGTGCACTGTAAGCAGAAGAAGCTAAGGGGAAACCCAGGGAAACCTAGATTAAAGAGTCAGAGAGAGAAGGGGAAGTCTGCCAAGAATGAGAAATAAACAAAGAACTAATAGAAAAGGCATGAACCAAGGGCAGATAACATTTTGATAATAAATGTGGCCAGGTGCAGTGGCTCACACCTATAATTTCAGCACTATGGGAGGCCTACGTGCGAGGATCACCTAAGGTTAGGAATTTGAGACCAGCCTGGCCAACATTGTGAAACCCCATCTCTACTAAAAATACAAAAATTAGCCTGGCGTGGTGGCACACTTCTGTAGTTCCAACTACTTAGGAGGCTGTGGCAGGGGAATTGCTTGAACCCCAGAGCTGGAGGTTGCAGTGAGATCAGGCTAGTGTAGTCCAGCCTGGGTGGCAGACGAGACTCTGTCTCAGGAAAAAAAAAAAAAAAAAAAAATGCATAAGTCGAAACCACAATGAGATACCATTTCACACCCATTAGGATAGCAATTATCAAAAAAAAACTTGAAAAGAACACATGTTAGAGAGGGTATTAAAAAGTGCATTGCTGGTGGGAATGTAAAATGGTGTAGACACTGTGGAAAACAGTATGGCAGGTTCTTAGAAGGTTTAACATTCTAAGTTAAAGGTAGAACGGTTAACATAGAATGTTTGGTATGACGCACCAGTTCTACTTCTAGTTATACACCCAATAGAATTGAAAGCAGGCACTCAAATATCTGTACACCAATGTTCACAGCAGCACTACTCACAATAGCCAAAAGGTGGAAAGAATGCAGATGTCCATTGATCAACGAATGGATAAACAAAATGTAGTGTATACATACAATGGAATATTATTCAGCCTAAAAAGGAATGAAGTTCTGATTCATGCTATGACGTGGATGGATTTGAAAAACATGCTGACCAAGTGTGGTGGCTCATACCTGTAATCCCAGCACTTTGGGAGGCCGAAATTTGTGGATCACTTGAGCCCAGGAGTTTGATACCAGCCTGGGCAACATGGCAAAACCTCGTCTGTACACAAAATACAAAAATTAGCCCAGGATCTTGTGTCCTTGCAGTCCCAGCTACTCAGGAAGCTGAGGTGGGAGGATTGCTGGAGCCCAGGAGAGGGAGGTTGCAGTGAGTGGAGATTACGCCACTGAACTCCAGCCTAGGTGACAGAGTGAGATCCTGTCTCAAAAACAAACAAGCAAAACCATTATGCTAAGTAAAATAAGCCAACCACAAAAAAAAAAAAAATTATTGCATAATTCTGCTAATATGAGCAGAATTATAGAATTTAGAATTTAGAATAGGCAGAATCATACTGACAGAGTAGAATTGATGTTACCAGGAGCTGGGGGAGGGAAAATGAGAAGTTACTGTTTGATGGGTTTAGAATTTCAATTTGGGAAGTTAAATAATTTCTGGAGATGGTGATGTTGGTTGCACAGCAATTTGAATGTACTTAATGTCACTGAACTGTATATTTAAAATGGCTTAAATAATAAATTTTATGTTATGGGTATTTTATCACAACAAAAAGAGGAAGAAATGCATAAAGAAGCCAGGCACCAAAGAGTACACACTGTGTGAGTTTATTTATATGAAGTTCAAGAACAGGCAAACTTAACTGGAGGTGGGAGTAGAGCCAGAACAGCAGTTACCTTGGTGTATGCATGTGGGAAGGAAATTGGAGAAAAGAAGAAACAAACTGTACATTCAAGGAGTTTGAAAAGGGGACAAATATTGTTATAAATAAAGGGTAATGTTGGCTAGGAAGCCTAGCTTTTTTTGGGAAGGGGAAAATTGAATGTATTTTTAGTTCAAGGAACAGATGGAGAGAGAGGGAAGAATGATAGTGCAAGAGAAGGAAGAGACAGATGACATTCGGAGGTGTGAGGGGAGGGAATAAAAAAGGGAGGGTGGGATTAGCCTTGGAAAGGGATAGGAGATGTATCTTCCACTGTGCCTATGAGAAAAGGGAGGAAGAATGGGTGAGGATTGACTAAGTGAGGAAGTGGAAGGGAAGCACATCAAAGGAGTCAGAGTTGCATAGTTTTTCTTTTCTTTTTCTTTTCTGTTATGTTTTGAGACAGGGTCTTGCTGTATCAAGGGTACACTCCCAGGCTAAAGCACAGTGGCACCATCTGCACAAACTGCAACCTCTGTCTCCTGGGCTCAAGTGATTCTCCCATCTCAGCTTATGAGTTGCTGGGACTACAGGTGCACTCCGCCACTCCCAGCTAAATTTTGTGTTTTTTGTAGCGAGGGGGCTTTGCCATGTTGCCCAGGCTGGACTCCAATGCCTGGGCTCAAGCAATCCGCTGACTTTGGCCTCCCAAAGTGCTGGGATTACAAGCATGAGCCTTGGTTCCTGGCCGTCTTTTTTCACTGTACTGAACTGCCTCCCCTACCTACTCTCTATCACCAGTATGCCGGCAGAATTCGACCCCTCTGATCTGTTTCTTACTCCAAAACTAAGCTATGCCACTAACTACCATTTCCAAAATCATTTCTGTCGACATTTTTCCCATCTGAACATAAAGATATTTGACCAGAAGACCTCTACGGTTTATGCAAGCTACAACATTTTGTTTTGTTACAGATGTGAATTTTAGAATAAATCAGTTGGAAAATATACGTATTTTTTAATTTCCTCTGTGTTCTGAATTTAATAAGTGCAGCTGGGAAATAGACATACTTCCAAAATTATGTTGGTAATACAGAGCTATCTGCCTTTCTCACAAAAATTCTGGGTTTTTTTTTTTGAACTGAGAATTTTCTTTTCGTTTTACAAGGAAAACTGATTTCAGACTTAGCTAGATTAAATATATCCACATGCAATTGATGTATCAAAATTTTGTTAGAAGGAGCTAAATAATTGGAACAGGTTTCTCTCTCTGTCAAATCAGAACAGTGAAGACTTCATTGCTGTGTATTAGCCCATGATAAGATTCTGGGGCAGCTGTAGGGTGTATAGTCTCATTCCCTCAGAAGCAGAGGCCTTTGCTGAAGAGCAGGCAATATTGCAGTAGGAGCCTGACTAGGAAACTACTTCATCAAAGGTGTTCAGAAAATCCCCTTTCAAAATACACACAGGCAATTCAAAAGGCAAAATTATGGGTGGTGAATGCATGTAGAAAAATGGGAGGCTTCATTAATATTCAAAAGATGTAAATTAAAATGACACTCAGATGCCATTTCAACTTATCCAATTAGCAAGATGTGTAAAAGTAATGCTTAAGGGTAAAGTGTAATGGGAAATCTCATGGACTGCTTGTAGAGTATAAATTGGTTTAATTTCTTAAAAAGCGATGGAAGAATGTCTACCAAAAACCTTACCAATGGCCATACATTTTGAATCAATGATGGTAGTGCAAGGATGTCATCCTTTAAAGTATTCAGAAAAGTGGATAAAAGCTTCCTCACACAAAGAAACTCATGGCCGTGCTAATTATGATAGAGACAGCTAGAAACACTTGAATGTCTAACTATAAGGAATTCAGTGTGTGTTTGTATGTGTGTGTGTATATTGAGACAGGGTCTCTCTATGTTGCCTAGGCTGGTCTTGAACTCCTGGGCTCAAACAGTTCTCCCGTGTCAGCCTCCCGAAGTGTTAGGATTATAAGCGTGAGCCACTGTGCTCAGCCAAGCATTTCAATTGTGAAAGATGCATATGATATTATACATTTTATAGCCATTCAAATGCTTATGAATAATCTTTAATGATGTAGGGGAAATGTGACACAATGAAAAGTGAAACACTAGTATTTCCTCTGTGTTAAAATATGTATGTATATAGAAAAAGACTGGAAAGTGTCCGAATGTAAAGTAGGTACATCTAAATGGCAAGACCTTATGATTGTGTTTTCCTTCTTTATACTGCTCTCTATTTTCACAATGTATGATCGCTATTTTAAAAATCTGAATCTAAAGTTATTTTTTGACAAAGGAAGAAAATGTCCTTTGATTATTTTTGGTAATGATTAAATCCCTGTACTCCAGAGAAATGGGCCAAAATATTCAGCTAAGTTCAGCTATTCATTCAACAACATTCAATAAGCATCGACTTTATACTAGGCTCCACAATACGCACTGGGAATTCAAGGGTAAAGAAGACGCCTAGACTCGTGCTGGCCCTCAATGAGCTTAGTCTAGTGGAGGGTGCAGTAGATTAGTTTGCCAGGGGTGCCATAACAAAGTACCCCAGACTGAATGGCTTCAAGCAACAGAAATTAATTTTCTCACAATTCCAGAGACTAGATGTCCAAGCTGTTGGCAGAGTTGGTTTCTTTTGAGGCCTGTCTCCTTGGCTTGTAAATGGCTGTCTTCTGGCTGAGTCTTTATATCACTTTCCCTCTCTGTGTGTCTGTATCTAAATGTTCTCTTCTTATCATGACACCAGTTATATTGGATTAGGGTCCCACCCTAATGACCTCATTTTAACTTAATTACTTCTGTAAAGACCCTATCTCTAAATACAGTCATCATCAAAGGTACTGGGAGTTAGGACTTCAACTTTTAAGTTTTCGGGGGAACAACTCAACCCATAACATCTAGCAATTAAATAATTGCATCAGGCCGGGCACGCTGGCTCACGCCTGTAATCCCAGCACTTTGGGAGGCCGAGGCAGGCAGATCACCTGAGGTCAGGAGTTCGAGACAAGCCTGACCAGCATGGAGAAACCCCATCTCTACTAAAAATACAAAATTAGCTGGGCATGGTGGTGGGCACCTGTAATCCCATCTACTCAGGAGGCTGAGGCAGGAGAATCACGTGAACCCGGGAGGCAGAGGTTGTGGTGAGCCAAGATTGCACCACTGCACTCCAGCTTGGGCAACAAGAGCGAAACTCCATTTCGAAAAAAAAAGAAAAGAAGGAAAGAAAAGAAAAATTGCTTCAGAAAGAAGGGCTGGAAAAGCTGAGATTAAGACTAAACAGTATCCTTGTGCTCCTAGCACTACTGGTAATTTCTAGGGAAGGGTGTGATTACTATTACGTCAGCATTTACTTTTAGTCTTCTTCAGTGCATGGTTTGTAGCTTCTTTATTTAACAGCTTAGCAGGAATGAAACAAATTTCCATCTAGTTACAATAAAATGCAGCTGACATTTTAAATGTATCTTCTCTTCAGAGAGTCAGAGCATGAATATTTATCATTTGATGACTGATATTACAAAGTCATTATCTTATCTTTCAGGGTTCAGATTGGGGTGTGAATCAATACTTGCTAAGTGCCCAGATGAGCATATGGCATGACTTCCAAAAAGGGCTTGGCTGTTTCCAAGTCCCTAGAGCCACAAACAGAGTTCTGGAGAATAAACTCTGCCCAGTCTAATAACTTCTCTGTGACTCATTTTCAATACTTTTCAAAATTCAGAAGAATAGTTTTTTATGGAATCATGTATAAAATCTAACTAAATTCATAATCTACTTCCTATACACCTGTCATTTGGCATCGAATTCTTTATGGCATGTGGCAGACTACAAGTAAATTCATTAAAAATAAAATAGATTCTTTAGGCTGAGTAGATCACAGTTGGAAAATACTTGTTACATTACATTCATATACACAAGTAATTGCCCCTCCATTTCAAGAGAGAAAATTTTGCATAATCACTTGAGAAGCAGTAGAAAGATGGGGTAGTCTGGTGGTTAAGAGAGTCTGGACTCCTAGGAGCAGCTCTACCACTCCCCACCTCCAGGAGGATGGTGAAAATGAAATGAGCAAACCCTCCTTTACAGTAGAGCTCCCCGAGGAGCCCTTTACAATAGTTCCTGGGGCATAGCGACATGTGCAATATTCAAGAACTACTCTTATTAAACATTGCAGAATTGATTTCCTGTCTTTGATGCACTCTTTCTCTCTTGCCTTTCTCCCACACTGCATCCAGACTTAGCTCAGTTACCCAAGGGCTAGTTCAGAATCAACAGTGAATGCTCTATGACAACTTTGAGCCCTCTTGTTGATGACATTTTAATAAGGTAAACTCTTGACCCCTTCACTATTTGAAGTTCACCTTTTGGCTTGTTGAATCCACACAATTGCAGTGATTCCCCTTCTATGGCTAGCAAAATTAAAATTTGCAGAAGTTTGGAAGTATATATTTTGGAGTTCTTGCATTAATGTGTAACCACTTCTTATTCTCCTGAATTTCTCCAGGTCATCTGTGAATTCTTCCCTATAGCACAGTCCCACTCGCTGCTTGCTTCCTCTTAAAGTCATTGTGCTAGGCTATAGGGCTTCGTTTGTTCCAATCTCCATGGCTATGTGGTTGCTCTTCCTAGTTTGCAATGCCTTGTTCCTCTTCACCAGCAGTACTCCTTCTTTATTTCAAAATTGGACCCCAACCCCCTAGGATCTTGCTGTTTTTATTCCTTTGCCTTGATTGTACTTATCTTCTGCATTATTTTAATTTGTACTTACTAATTATTGCTTGAAATATATGTTTCTTATTTGTGCCTTTTGTCTTATTTGTGCCTGTTAGATTGTATGCTCCTTTTCAATACAGCACAAATCCTTGAACTATTTTGTACGTGATCCTACTGTTTGAGGATACGCACTAAATATCGTGTATTTCTTACACTGGCCTTTTTATTGCTTTTTCTCCCAGTTACTCTCCTCTACCTTCTAATCTGGATTTTCTGGCTGGTATCGTTTTATTAACATAGACCATCTAGAATGTTTTCTATCCTTTTGTGTCTTGTATCCTCAAATATCTTCTGACACTTATTTTACTTTTCTTTGTTGCCCAATCTATTTACATGTTATACCAGTGAAATGAAAGAGTAAAAACGTTTCCCACAGCATGCAAAGGGAAAAAAATAGGTGAAGTGCCCCACACTGAGTGAAACTGTGAGCCCTTCATCTTTGTGATCCCCCTCCCCCAGTATTCGTTAATCACACCATCTCATGTTATCTTTCACTTATTTTTCTCTTTTTATTGGATTGTAAGACTATGTTTTATTAGTTTTATGAATCTCTAGCACTTGGTCCATTGCCTGGAACATAGTAAGTGCTTAACAAACTTTTGTTGAAGAAATGAAAGATTTAGTAAAGAGATTCACCCATGAAAACAGTGGTAGTTATAATAGGCTCCTTTGTTTTCCAAGAATCTGGCTTGAGACTAATGCTGTAAAGGGTAAGCACTGGACCCATACCTTTATGTTAATAGCCCTGCTCTTCCACTTGCTGGTTAGCGACAGAGGGTAAATTAACCTCTCTGAGACTAGATATATCATATATAAATTTTCATAGGGTTGCTGTGAGAATTTTAATATTTAGATCAGTACTCAGTATATAGCAAGCACTTAAGAAACTTAGCTACAGCTGTTATTAAAAATGACATTGGCTGGACATAATGGCTTATGCTGTAATCCCAGCACTTTGGGAAGCCAAGGCAGGTGAACCACTTGAGCCCAGGAGTTCAAGACCAGCCTGGGCAACATGGCAAAACCCCATCTCTACAAAAAATGCAAAAACTAGCCAGATGTAGTGGCACATACCTGCAGTCTTGGCTACTGGGGAGGCTTAGCTGGGAGGATTGCTTGAGCCTGGGAAGTTGAGGCTGCAGTGAGCCATGATCATGCCACTGCACTCCAGCTTGGGTGATAGAGAAGACCTTGTCTCAAAAATAAATAAATAAATAAATAAATAAATTAGTATATCAATACTTACTTATTCAAGGAGACCAGGAAAATAACTGTCACATCATTGACACCACCTGCATTTATTGAGTGCTCAATTATCCAAAGACCATGGAAAATTCATCATCAGCATTAGACCTAGGTGTGGTGATAGGAAAAGAGAGTTTTTAACCATGTGCATAACCAGCAATATCAACATTTAGAATTCTTTTCATAATTAGACTTTTGATTTTTAAAAAATTGTGGTAAAATATGCATAACATGAAGTTTGCCATTTAACCATTTTTAAGTATTACAGTTCAATGGCATTAGGTACATTTGCATTGTTGTGCAACCATCACCACTATGCATTTCTAGAACTCTTCATTTTGCAAAACTGAAACTCTGTACCTATTAAATAACAACTCCCCATCCCCCCTTCACCCAACCCCTGGCAACCACATCCTACTTCTCTGTGAGTTTGACTACTCTAGGTAGCTCATATAGCTGAAATCATACAGTATTTGTCCTTTTGTGTCTGGCTTATTTCACCTAGTGTAATGTCTTCAAGGTTCATCTATGTTTGTAGCATGTGACAGAATTTTCTTCCTTTTTAAGGCTGAATTAAGTTTTAAATTTTAGTGGGTGTAAAATATTCCCTTTCTATTGTTTTGGTTTTTGTTTGTTTTTTGTTTTTGAGACGGAGTCTCACTCTGTCGCCCAGGCTGGAGTGCAGTGGTGCCATCTCGGCTCACTGCATCCTTTGCCTCCTGGGTTCAAGTGATTCTCCCTGCCTTAGCTTCCCAAGTAGCTGGGATTCTTCCTGCCTCAGCCTCCCAAGTAGCTGGGATTACAGGCACCTGCCACGACACCTGGCTAATTTTTATATATGTATTTTTAGTAGAGACGGGGTTTCACCACGTTGGCTAGGCTGGTCTTGAACTCCTGACCTCAGGTGATCCGCCCTACTCAGCCTCCCAAAGTGCTGGGGTTATAGGCCTGAGCCACTGCACCTGGCCACTTTCTACTGTTGTGTGTCTAGGTGGTTCCCCATTTTTAACAACTGCAGCTAATGAAAATCGGGCTCTTTCAGTGTAAGTATTTTGAGGCCTCAAATAATAACGGAAGATGAGAAAAGACAAGTCTAGTGCCCAGAAAATCTCATTAAAAGCACGTCTTCTTGCTTTTATCAGAAACGCTCATCCTGTATTTTAAGATGCATTTAATTGAGATTTTGTTTAAGACATAAGAAAAAAGGATTGCTCAGATATGTAGCTTTGTTGTTGTTCATCTGTAATGATTACCACATCATCTTGGTCAATGTATTCACTGACCATAAAAGCAGAAAACTGTGCATTTCCTTGATATTAGTAATGAGTTGGCAAGTGATCTCTGAGCTCTGGGATGGGCTGAAAGGTGAAATGGAAGATGTTCTAACCTGCCAAGACTTGAGTTAAAGCCTTTTAAATTGTTTCTTTTCCAATAATTGCTAAGATTATTAAATTGCAAAGCTGGATAAGGAAGCTTGTGGCATGTATTTTGTTTCAGACAGTAAACTACTAAAGAGAAAAACAGCGAGACATCAGGGAAGCAAAGAACAAAATTACGTATAACAATCTTGATAATGTAAAATGTATTTTCAATATAAATGAGAGCTCTGATAACAAGCTAAAACTTCATGGGCATGGATGTTCCCGTTTTCTTTAAGGGAAGGAAATTTTAAATTGGATCTTGTTTTATTACCCCAGGTGGAAGAAACATTTTTGCATTCATTATTTATACACTGCCAAGTACAAAAAATATCTGAGGCAATTTGAGAGACAATTAAAGAATGCAATTGAAGACATCTAAGTAGAATTTCCTTAGCTTGTGTTGTATAGTTCAGGCACTGACCTTTTATCTGAAAATACTAACAGAAACCTTAAAAAAGAACATAAACTTTGATGACTGGAGGGAAATTGTTTAGCAGTTTCTTGCATGGCAGTGGCTAGGTCTGTCTACCTAGGGCTGGTCAGTTCCATTTTCTCTTGTAATTAGGAGTTTCTTGGCCTGTAAATAAAGTAACCATATGTTCTAGATTTTCTGGGGCAGCCCCAATTAAAAATATTCTTTCCTGTTGTTAGACCATGTGTCAGACCGTATGTACCGATATTTTTATGGAAAATGTGGTCAGCTTACTCAAAATTGTCAGTATTTCCCTAATGGGCCTTTTCTTCAAGGTACCCAGACACCTTTGTGTGGGTTGGGGTTCACATCCCACCCATTCTGTGAGAATCGGCTGATGTCTTTGCATTTGTATAAAGCCTGACCTGCTTTCTTCCAAAAACCTTCCTTCTCCCATCTCCTACTTCACCTATGGAGTGCCACAATCTGCCTAGCATTTGATTGTACACCATCTTTTATTGTTATGTGCATTTAATTTCATCTCCTCGACAATATTGCAGTCTGGAGGAAAGGAGTATCACCTAAGTTTCTCCCACAACTTCCATGGGGCCTCACAGGGGGCTAGGCACATAGCAGTTCCTGTTTTAAAAATCAAAACAAAAAAGATTGATTAATTTGTTTGTGTCATTCAGGGCAGGGACCCTTTTAGTCTCTACCAGAACCCTGCAATGAACTTGTAAATATTTTACTATTGGTTAAAACCCTTACCACAGCACCAGATTTCTATTCTAATTCTAAGCATTTGATTTTATAAACACACACACACAGACAGACACACACACACACACACACGGACTTCAGAAAGTTCATGGAAAAATGGAATTAAAATATATAAATAAAAAATGCAAACTTTATTTATCAACATAAGTTCCATCAAGGTCAAGATGTTTTGTAAGCGATGATACCAGCCACTTAATCCATTCCTAAAGAACTGAGGATCCTGGGAATCTACCCATATCAATGCAATCCTTTTTATATTATTAACTGAAGAAAAATGGGTACCATTTACAGATTTTAAAATTAGAAACCAAAAAGAAGTCAGAAGGAGCCAAATCAGGACTGTAAGGTGGATGCCTGATAATTTAATATCAAAACTCTCCCAAAATTGCCCTCGTTTGACATGGGCAGGAACGTTGTCAGGGTGGAGAAGGACTCTCTGGTGAAGCTCTCCCAGGCATTTTCTGTTAAAACTTTGGCTGACTTTCTCAAACTGTAATCATAATAAGCAGAAGTTACCATTCTTTGATCCTCAAGAAAGTCTCCAGAAAGTTTTTTGAGATGCTTAAGCAAAATGCCTTGAACATCCCAAAAAACTGTTGGCATGACTTGTAATCTTAACCAGCCCACTTTTGCTTTGACTGCACCACTTCCACTTTTTGGTAACCATTTCTTTGATTGTGCATTGTCTTCAGGATTACACTGGTAAAGCCATGTTTCATCTCTTGTTACAGTTCTTCAAAGAAATGCTTCAGGATCTTGATCCCACTTGTTTAAAATTTCCATTGTCTGCAGCTGATCTGGGCTCAACAGTTTTGGCATCCATCAAGTGGAAAGTTTGCTCAACTTTAATTTTTCAGTCATAATTGTGTAAGCTGAACCAAGTGAGATGCCTGTTGTGTTGGCTATGTTTGTGCTGTTACGCAAGTCCTCTTCAACTGGGGCATGGACAAAATGAATTTTTTCCTCACAAATTGATGTGGATGGTCTGCCATGGTGAGCTTTATCTTAAATATCACCTCGTCCTTCCTTAAAATGAGTTATCCATTTGTAAACTACTGATTTTGGGGGGGGCATTGTCCCCATAAATTTTTCATAAAGCATCAATAATGTCACCATTCTTCCACCCAAGCCTCACCAGCAATTAGATATTTGCTCTTTCTTCGGTTTTAGCAGAATTCATGTTGCTCTGATAGAGGCTTCTTTCAAACTGATATTTCATCCTTCTTAGTGCCTCAATGAGATCCTGTTCAGATATGCTACAACAAATTAGTGTGAGCTTCTTTTAGTGTGAAAAAAATTTGAAATCTATACATAGTTTTCCATAAAACGCATTTTCCATCAACTTTTAGAAGTTGCGGCCAGGCACGGTGGCCCATGCCTGAAATCCCAGCACTTTGGGAGGCCAAGGTGGGTGGATCACTTGAGGTCCTGAGTTCGATACAAACCTGGCCAACATGGTGAAACCCCATCTCTACTAAAAATGCAAAAATTAGCTGAGCGTGGTTGCAGGCGCCTATAATCCCAGTTACTCAGGAGGCTGAGGCAGGAGAATCACTGGAACCAGGGGGGCGGAGGTTGCAGTGAGCTGAGATCACACCACTTCACTCCAGCCTGGGCGACAGAGTGAGACTTCATCTCAAAAAAATATATAATAATAATTAAAAATAAAAAAAAGAAGTCAGTTCCCTTGTATATATTTGGCCAGTAAAACTCAGGCCTTAGTTTCACATATGTACTAAGGAAAAATGGTTTTAGGACTTTGTAATTTTGTCCTAGAACTATAGGTGGATAGAGTGCTAACATTTCTTTTTCAGGCTTATCTTCTTTCTCCCGCCTCACTATGGGTGTCCTCCCAGGCGTTGGTGCTCGAGTCTCTGGCTATCCATCTGCTCTATGGAAGTTGCTTATGAAGGGACACACTGTTTCCTCCAGGTAATCACCGTCAAATCTGCATTTCCACAGCAGCTTTTCCCTGCACTCCAGCCAGTGAGTCAACTAGTCAGAAGGTATAAGATATGGGGCACAGATAGGGGATTATGGAGTAGGGAGTTTGGGGAGATGGACAATATCAGGAAAAAGGGAATGTTTTCAAAATATTTATAGTAGATGAGATCTAGTAGGTCTCGGGTGAGACTTGGGCAACTGTATGTCAAGGGATTCGGTGATTCTTATTTCAGAGAACCACAGTTCCAGAACTCTTAGTTTCAATTCCTTGTAGTACAACTTTAAAGGTTTCTATCAGCATAGCTCTATCACACCGCCTTCCCTTTCCAGTTTCCCCATTTCATTCAGTATTAATACTCTTGCTTTTTCTGAGAAATTGGAATGTTTAAGAGAGTTTAATTTGCCATATTTGTACATTTGATGTGTTAGGTTGATAAGAGTTATTTAAGTATTTGAGGGAGGTTTTGCTTATTAGGTTGTAAGTTAGCTCTTCAGGCATTTGAAATGTTTAAAATAAAACCTGACTTTATTAAATTTATAAATGCAGTTTAAAATGTTTAGGGGATTTAATTATCTACTTTGTAAATGGTACTGAATTGGTTAATTAAATTTAGTTTCTTCAACATCAGCTCACCAAATATTAATCATAGAAAAGTGAATTATTCTTCATCTGCATAACAAGATTAGTAATTTAAACTCCAGAAAGGCCGGGCGCGGTGGCTCACGCCTCTAATCCCAGCACTTTGGGAGGCCGAGGTGGGTGGATCACGAGGTCAGGAGATCGAGACCATCCTGGCTAACACGGTGAAACCCCATCTCTACTAAAAATACAAAAAAATTAGCCGGGCGAGGTGGTGGGCGCCTGTAGTCCCAGCTCCTTGGGAGGCTGAGGCAAGAGAATGGCTTGAACCTGGGAGGCGGAGCTTGCAGTGAGCTGAGATCGTTCCACTGCACTCCAGCCTGGGCAACAGAGCTAGACTCCGCCTCAAAAAATAAATAAATAAATAAAAATAAATAAACTCAAGAAAAACTAGATTTTTAACTGTGTAATAAAAAATGGAATATTAATTTGCTATCCCAGTAAGTGTAAATAGTTTTTTCTACTTCTAAAGATTCCTTTCCTGCCCAAGACCTAAAAACAAATGAATAAACCTCTACAATATCAAAAGATAGAGCCTAAATATGTTTAAATGTAATTGACACTTATTCCCCACAGTTTCTATGCTCCTTATGGTTCTGAAATTTCTGGAATATAAGTGACTCAAAACACCCTTCTTTAATATGAAGAGGGGAATTATGAGCACCTTTCAAGTTATCTTTTAAATACAAAGTTCCTTCAACCATTGGATATGTAATATGGAATACATTGTACTATGGAATGGAATTTGCTCACTTAATGAGTACGTGATTTGTGTTAATCCAAGCCTATCGCTAAATAAATTACAGAGACTCTTCTATTAGCTAGAAAAATATCTCAGACCTGGCTGGGTGCGGTTTCTCATGCCTGTAATCCTGGCACTTTGGGAGGCTGTGGCGCGTGGATCACAAGGTCAGGAGTTTGAGACCAGCCTGGCCAACATAGTGAAACCCCGTGTCTTCTAAAAATACGAAAAATTATCCAGCAGTGGTGGTGGGCACCTGTAATCCCAGCTACTTGGGAGGCTGAGGCAGGAGAATTGCTTGAGCCTGTGAGGCGGAGGTTGCAGTGAGCTGAGATGGTGCCACTGCACACCCCAGGCGACAGTGTGAGACTCCATCTCAAAAACAAAAAAAAAAGAAAAGAAAAAGGAAAATATCTCAGACCTGACGCCTCCCCCTCTCCTCCAACTCCCTACCTTCATTAGTTTTTATTCTTGGAGTATTAGGGTAATCCAAGTGAAATAAAGAATTGTGACGCCAGCAGATCCTAACATAAATGTAAAGCCTAAAGTCTTCAATATTGGGAAAGTTGACATAGTAGACTGTTCTTTTCTCACTTTCAGACTGTGCACATCTGCTCCTATAAAACCACAAATGAAGCCACTACTACTGTGTAGGCACACTGCACTTGATTAAATGCCTAGCCAGGCTCCATAGCATCTTTCAAGCACTGTCACTCCTCTTGCCACATTGACTGGGCAGGAGCAAATGGCCTATGCCATGGCCTGTCATGATAACCTCATGCTATAGATGACCTCTTTTTTTGTTGTTGTTTTTGCTTTGGAGGCTTCTGCTATTCATATTTTACTATGGAAACAAAATTCCTATGACACTACCTTCTAAGTTAGTTTCATTGAAGGGTACCTTGAGATTGCAGGAAAATTGTAAAATACAAAACAAAAAAATAAAAATTACCATATGTAAGTAGTTATCATGTCAATCAAAGTGAATCAGGATTTTTCTTAGTACTGTAAAACCAAAATAAAATTCAGAAACAAATTGGATAATTAGATGCTAAAGCTAATGCAAGATGCAGCTGTCTTCCATCACACCCAGATTAAAATGTTTATGTTTATTTAATCAGTTTTCTTTAACTTTTGGTCGACTCTATTATAAACACAGGTTATATGTTTAAAACTATAACATAAACTATACTTAAAAAACCATACTTAAAACCTAGTTTTAAAAACCCAGGTTTTTTGTCTGCTTTATACCAGTAGTATTTCACATAAGATTTCATTTTCAGAAAAGTGTTCCCTCCTAAAGAAAGTTTCAAAAGCCATTGATTTATTAGGCTAAGAGCCTCCTAATTCTCCTCTGGGATTCCAGTCCTTCCCTTCTTTATCTTACCTAGAGCACCACCAAAAACCTAGTACATTTTCTGAAATTTTGTTATATATTCTCCCTCTTCAATAATCTATAAATCCACTTTGTAGACTACGAAATTAAATTCAACATTTCTGACCTGGCTTTCCAGGCAGACATTATCTGACCCTACTCCAGCTATACAAATATGTTTCCGTAGTCACCCAAACAGACTCTGTAGTCCAGGAAAGGTAAGGCTGTGGTGCCTTTACTTCCTTATCTCCTGCTCTTGACAGATCCTGCCAATCCTCCTGCACTGAGCCATAGCCTACTGGTCACTGACATTTTTTGGTAAGGCCTACCCCTGCATTTTTGTGCGTTATGTCCTTAACCTGAGACTTTTGCCCCTCTCCATTTACCTACTCTAATTCCTTCTTATCCTTCACAGTCCACATATGTATGGAGGCTGCATTAGCTTCCTGAGTGCATGATGATCTCTTCTTCCCACTGATTTATAATTTAGTTTTTCCTAAGATCTTTCTTTGTTCTCTCGTCTTCCTTCGGGATCACAGATATCTACATTTCTTCACAAGGTTGTGATGCCTGTAGGGATCTATTCTTGAAAGGTAGGAGAAGGTAACTTGGACAAGAGTGGTAGTAAAAGGGGGTAGATTGATGATATGTTGAGGAGATAGGATTAAAAGAGCTAGAGATAGATTGGATGCAGAGAAGGAGCATGAAGGAATAGTCCAGGATTCTGGCTTAAGCAATTGGGTTGAAGAGATACCATCCATTCATTAAAATGAGCAAAGGTAAAGGGGGAATAGATTAGATGTGACTCTGGCTGGAAATGCAGGTACTATGGAGTGAACATAAGTTCAATTTGAATATGTTAAGCCTAAGAAGTATGTGGGACCTCCCAGGAGAAATGCCAAGTGGCCATTTAGGTATATGGCAATGAAGATTAGTAGAGAGATACAGACTGTCCCAGACATTTGGAGGTCACTGGTGTATAAAAAGCATTTAAAGCCCTTGGGATTAGAGAAGTCACCTAGGGAGAAAATGTAGAAAAGAAGCAAAGAGAACCACCAGTCTCTTGTGAGTTACATTCTCATCAGTCAGATTCCTACAGCCTATCAACTCTAGAAGGGTTAATAAAATTGGGTTTCTTAACTGGAACAACTTCATAATCATTTCTCCCTCCGTCATGAATCCAGTAAGGTAGCTAAACCAAAACAAGCAGCAGACCATTCCATCATGGCAATTCTATTTTAAAACACAGCAGAGATTATTATCCCCACTGTGCAGAGGAAAAAGTGACTATGAAAGCTTAAGCAATTTAGTTAAAACTGCAGAATCAGTGAGTGACACACAGGAATGAGATTAAATTCAGGGCATAGAATTGCAATTAAGAAGAGCTCTTTCTACCTTTCAAGAATAGATCCCTACAAGTCATCACAAGCTTGTGAATAAATGTAGACATCTGTGATCTCAAAGGGAACACCATAGAACAAAGAAAGCGCTTAGGCAAAACTAAATTATAAACTGATGGGAAGAAGAGATCATCATGAACTATTATCCTGTGATTAGATTATTGCAAAATTCTCCCAACTGATCTCACCATTTCTAACTTAATGATTCCTCCAAACCTTTATTTATTTATTTATTGAGACAAAGTCTCACTCTGTTACCCAGGCTGGAGTACAGTGGAATAATCATGGCTCACTGCAGCCTTGACCTCCCTGGGTTCAGATGATCCTTCCACCTCAGCCTCCTGAGTAGCTGAGACTACAAGTGCGTGCCACTACACCTGGCTAATTTTTGTATTTTTAGTAGAGGTGGGGTTTCACCATGTTGCCCAGGCTGGTCTCAAACTCCTGGGTTCAAGTGACCCACCAATCTCGGCCTCCCAAAGTGCTGGAATTACAGGCGTGAGTCACTGTGCCTGGCCTCCAATCCATTTTTCACACAGCAAGCAAAGGATCTTTTTAAAGCACAAATCTCATCACATATAATTTTGTCCTTACGTGTCATATTCAAAATAATTCCAAACTATCTCCAAGTGGCCACTAAGGGCCTTTGTGACCTGGTCCCTGCCTACCCTTCCAGGCTCATTTCCTGTGCGCCCTTCTCTCCCTTGATCTCTTCCAAACCATATCGGCCTTTCAGATCCTCAGATACACTAAGCTCTTTACTACCTTATGCTTGAGAGCTTTCCCCTCACCCCATCATCTGGTTAACTCCTAGCTCCACTTAAAGTTTAAGAAAAGCCTTTCCTAATCCTCTAAACAGTAATTAGCACAAGATGCAATTATATTTTTATTTGTGTGATTATTTGTTTGTCCATCTCCCCTCTGGACATGAGGTCAGGAACTACTTACCACTAACTTATCTAACTTACCACTGTGTAGTCATAGTGACAATTAGAGCCAAGGTATTTGTAGGGTCTCAGGAGAAACTTTGTTCTATGAGTTTTCCCTGTGTTGTGTCTCAGGTACATGCCTGTTGTTTGGATGGTGCTGGATAAACATTACTAATGCCTGCTCTTCCAGCTCTTCAGTTCCTTTGCCCTTCTACTAGATCCTTGTGTGTACATGCAATTATATTGCTTCAGACAATCAGATTATAATAGCATTGACTGGGTAATGGAATTACTCTACTAATAATAACAGTAGCCATGCCACAAATATCACACTTTAAGGTTTTCTAAATGCTCATAGTGAGTATTATCGCATTTGATCTTGGAGTCTGGACCTGAAGATGCATTCTGCTACCTCAATTCATTTGGATGATTCCCAAAGCTGTATCAACAGCAGCTTATATTCAATTCATCACTGAAGGAAGGGCTACTTCAGCTGACAGCTGATTTTATGCTTTTTTAGTAGTTCCATCTCAACACAGTGACCTTTTCCTTACTCAAATTCCGGGGACTCTTACTGTATGTATCCCTCAGTTTACTGACTATAATTCCTTCTAGGATTGTTGGAATAGATAAACAAGATAATAATAAGTAATATTTGTTGAATGTTTACTATGTTCTGTACAACATTTTAAGTGCTTTACTTGCACAAATTTATTCACTCCTCAAAATTCCCCACGAAGCAGGTAGCTTTGTTATGCACTGTTATGCTCATTTATAAAGGGAGAAATTGAGACACAAAGAGTTATACCAATTATCACCTTGCTAATAAGTGGGGAAGTTGGAATATAAACCCAGCAGTCTGATTCCAGAGTCTAGGCCCTATGCAACATATATGTGAATGCTTACTCTTTGGTAATACTTATTCTTTAATGATATTACTTTTTAATGTATTTACCTACATTTTAGGGAGAGCTTACTGTGTGCTGGGCATTAAGTGCAGTGCAGGAACATAGTTTGCGCTCTAGTGGGGAAGGTGGATTTGAATGATGATTATAATAGTAATGAGTGTTACGACTGCGAGAAACTTGTGTGTAGAGGGAGCATGGAGCAGTGGGACTCAGTCTAATCTGGGGCTCAGAAAGTGCCTTCTTGAGGAAGAAACATTTTGGTAGGATGTGTGCATAGTGTGCCAGAGCATTCTATGAATGACTGAGGAACTAAAAGAAGTCAAGACAGCTGGAGTTTCTTGAGCAAGGAGGCAAGTGGAGTGAGATGATGCCAAACCAAGCACTGGCTCCCATCACAAGGACCTTGGATGCCATAATAAGGATCTGGTACTTTATTCTAAAGGTCTTGACAGCTATTAAAAGATCTCAAGAAGTGCAGAGCTTGGAAAAGACTGTTCCAGCCGAGAATGGTGGCTCAAGTCTGTAATTCCAGCAGTTTGGGAGGCCGAGGCAGGCAGATCACTTGAGTTTAGGAGTCTAGTAACATAAGGAGACCTTGTCTCTACTAAAAAAAATCAAAAGTTAGCCAGGCGTGGTGGTGCACACTGTAGTCCCAACTACTGGGAGACTGAGATGGAAAATCACTTGAGCCGTGGAGGTGGAAGCTGCAGGGAGCCATGATCACACCACTGCACTCCAGCTTGGGTGACTGAGTAAGACCCCATCTCAAAAAAAAAAAAAAAGACTGGCTGGCTGTGGTGGCTCATGCCTCTAATCCCAGCACTTTGAGAGGCCAAGGTGGGTGGATCACCTGAGGTAAGGAGTTCGAGACCAGCCTGACCAACATGGAGAAACCCCGTCTCTACTAAAATACAAAATTAGCTGGGCATGTTAGCACATGCCTGTAATCCCAGCTATTCGGGAGGCTGAGGCAGGAGAATCTCTTTAACCCAGGAGGTGGAGGTTGTGGTGAGCCAAGATCACGCCATTGCACTCTAGCCTGGGCAACANGGAGTGAGATGATGCCAAACCAAGCACTGGCTCCCATCACAAGGACCTTGGATGCCATAATAAGGATCTGGTACTTTATTCTAAAGGTCTTGACAGCTATTAAAAAGATCTCAAGAAGTGCAGAGCTTGGAAAAGACTGTTCCAGCCGAGAATGGTGGCTCAAGTCTGTAATTCCAGCAGTTTGGGAGGCCGAGGCAGGCAGATCACTTGAGTTTAGGAGTCTAGTAACATAAGGAGACCTTGTCTCTACTAAAAAAAATCAAAAAGTTAGCCAGGCGTGGTGGTGCACACTGTAGTCCCAACTACTGGGAGACTGAGATGGAAAATCACTTGAGCCGTGGAGGTGGAAGCTGCAGGGAGCCATGATCACACCACTGCACTCCAGCTTGGGTGACTGAGTAAGACCCCATCTCAAAAAAAAAAAAAAAAGACTGGCTGGCTGTGGTGGCTCATGCCTCTAATCCCAGCACTTTGAGAGGCCAAGGTGGGTGGATCACCTGAGGTAAGGAGTTCGAGACCAGCCTGACCAACATGGAGAAACCCCGTCTCTACTAAAAATACAAAATTAGCTGGGCATGTTAGCACATGCCTGTAATCCCAGCTATTCGGGAGGCTGAGGCAGGAGAATCTCTTTAACCCAGGAGGTGGAGGTTGTGGTGAGCCAAGATCACGCCATTGCACTCTAGCCTGGGCAACAATAGTGAAACTCCATCTCAAAAAAAAAAAAAAAAAAAAAAAAATACTGTTCCAGCAAAGAGAAGTGGGAGTGAGAAGGCAGAAATCAGTGGGTAGGTTGTTGTTATCTTCCGGGAGAGAGGGGCTGGTTGTGTAAGCAAGGGTGGCGTCAGGGGTCATGTGAGGGAGTGGGTGGGTTCTCAACATATCTCGGAGGTAAAGTGGACAGAACTTGGTGGTTGATCGGATGTGGAGGGTGAGAGGAAAGAAGGAGACAAGGTTTCTGACTTGAGCAAAGTTTTGACAATGGAAATAGAAATGGATAAGAGGAATGAAAGCAGTTTGGGGTAAGGGGACTGACAGAATAATGAATTGAATTTCAGGGCTGTTGAAACAGAAGTGGATATGTCCAACAAGTAGGTGGATTATAAGGGTCTGAAGCTGAGCAAGAAGAAGTGGGCTACAGAATATCTTTAATCTTAAAATGGACATTATTCACATTTACTATTTCCAAAAATAACATGTATCTTAAAATTCAGTTTGCTTGCTGGGCACAGGCTCACGCCTGTAATCCCAGCACTTTGGGAGGCTGAGGTGGGAGGATCACGGGGTCAGGAGATTGAGACCATCCTGGCTAACACAGTGAAACCCCATCTCTACTTAAAAACATACAAAAATTAGCTGGGTGTGGTGGCACATGCCTATAATCTCAGCTACCTGGGAGGCTGAGGCAAGAGAATCGCTTGAACCAGGGAGTCAGAGGTTGCAGTGAGCCGAGATCATGCCACTGCACTCCGGCCTGGTGACAGAGAGACTCCGTCTCAAAAAAAAAAAAAAAAATTAAGTTCAAAATAGAGGATATTCTATGAAGTAAGTATATCCTGTGAAGAAATAATTAATTTGTACTTAATGGTATTTTGAGAAATTAGAGAAACAAGCTTTAAAATACCTTTTTATCTTGAAGAAAATTTCACCTATGTTTAGCATAGGTAAAATTCAGCACTAGCACTGAATTTTGGCACAAATGCCAAATTGGTACAGTCCAACTTAATGGGGCTTTACCATAATTGTTAATGGGCTTGAAGTGTTTATTCTTTTTGAGTAAATCCAAATCTTTCCTTCTTCCAATTCTCCAACACAATTTTGCTTACACCATTAACTTCATTAGCAGTCTCTGTCTCCATGTTACAAAGGTACGCCTTTGTCAACGTGGGATACAATAATGTGTCTGATTTTTAGGAACTCAAATTAATATGATTTTATTGTAGTGTGTTTATGTCTCACCGAGCATAAAATGCTGAATCATTTGGTGTAATTGTGGCAGGGTTTCACATATTCATTCCTCCATCCTCAGCCATATAGGTGGGAGAAGAGGTAAAGAAACCGTAAACTTAGTTTAGAAGAAGAAGGAGTTTACCAACATCCCATTCTCAAATCCTACATCAT
Source organism: Rhinopithecus bieti (assembly GCF_001698545.2). Taxonomy (NCBI): domain Eukaryota; kingdom Metazoa; phylum Chordata; class Mammalia; order Primates; family Cercopithecidae; genus Rhinopithecus; species Rhinopithecus bieti. Next base: position 3,621,065 of record NW_016805783.1, read on the forward strand.
TTACTGTCTCTAAGGTGTTTGGTTTCTGG
>NW_016805783.1:3621420-3630556 GCF_001698545.2 Rhinopithecus bieti
TGTCTTCCATTGTTAATGTTTATATTTATGTATTTATTTATTTATTTTTGAGATAGGGTCTGGCTCTGTCACCCCAGCTGGAGTTCAATGGTGTGTTCTCAGCTCACCGTAACTTCCGCCTCCTGGGATCAAGCGATTCTCCTGCCTCAACCTCCTGAATAGCTGGAACCACAGTTGCATGCCACCATGCCCAGATAATATTTGGATTTTTTAGTTGGCAGGGTTTTGCCATGTTGCCCAGGCTGGTCTTGAACTCCTGAGCTCAGGCCATCCACCCACCTTGGCCTCCCAAAGTACTGGGATTACAAGTGTGAACCACCACACTCAGCCTTCCATTGTTAATTTAGTATTCATAAATGTGTATATAACCTTCCCAATGAGATATTAATCTAGCAGGGGAGCAAATAACTATGGTTACTCCCTGACAATCTTTATGTCCGGGATCTTTACATAGTTTTCTGTTCCGTTTCTAGCAGGTCTTCCCAAGCCCTCCAACTAGGGCCATCCAGATCTCACAAAGATCACTCCTTAGTATAGTCAAGGTTCAGGGAATATTTTGAAACAAACCATTACTTCCTAATCTGTCCTTCCCTAATCTCCAAACCAGATAAAGAGATTACAAGAAAGAAAAACTGCCAGGCACAATAGCACACATCTGTAGTCCCAACTAGTTAGCAGACTGAGGCGGGAGGATCACTTGAGCCCAGAAATTCGAGGCCAGCCTGGGCAACATGGTGAGACCCTATCTCTTACTGAAAAAAAAAAAAAGGCAAACAGAAAAACTACACAGCGGTATCTCTCATGAACATAGATGCAAAAGTATTCTAACACAAAATATTAATTGAATGCAACACTATATAAAAAAAATTGTATGCTGTGACCAAGTGGGGTTTAGTTCAGATATACAAGGCTGGTTCAACATTCAAAAATCAATCAATGTGGCCGAGTGCAATGGCTCATGCCTGTAATCTCAGCACTTCAGGAGGCCAAGGCAGACGGATCACCTGAGGTCAGGAGTTCGAGACCAGCCTGACCAATATGGTGAAACCCCCGTCTCTACTAAAAGTACAAAAATTAGCTAGACATGGTGCCAGGTGCCTATAATCCCAGCTACTCAGGAGGCTGAGGCAGGAGAATCGCTTGAACCCAGGAGGCGGAGTTACAGTGAGCCAAGATTGCGCCACTGCACTCTGGATAACAGAGTGAGACTCCATCTCAAATAAATAAATAAATAAATAAATGTAATCCACCACGTCAACAGGCTAAAAAAGAAAAATCATATGATCTTATCAATTGATACAGAAAAAACATTCGACAAAATCCAACACGTATTTATGATAAAAACTCTCAGCAAACTAGGAATAGAGAGAGCTTCCTCAACTTGATAAAGAGCATCTACAAAAAGCCTACAGCTAAAATCATACTTAATGGTGAGAAATTGTATGCTTTTCTTGTCAGATCAGAAAAAAGGCAAGGACATCCCTTCTCATCGCTCCTATTCAACAATGTATGGGAAGTCCTATTAGTGCAATAGGACAAGACAAGGAAATAAAATGTACAGATATGGAAGCAAGAACTAAAACAAGCTTTGACTAAGAAACAAGTGGAAGCATCATCTCCAGTTTCTTTTTCTTTTTGTTTTTTTGGAGACAGAGTCTCCCTCTATCACCCAGGCTGGAGGGCTGGAGTGCAGTGGTGCAATCTTGGCTCACTGCAACCTCTGCCTCTCAGGTTCAAGCGAGTTTCCTGACTCAACCTCCTGAGTAGCTGGGACTACAGGCTCATGCCACCACGCCTGAATAATTTTTTGTATTTTTAGTAGAGATGGGGTTTCACCATGTTGGCCAGGCTGGTCTTAAACTCCTGACCTCAAGTGATCCACCTGCCTCAGACTCCCAAAGTGCTGGGATTACAGGCATAAGTCGCCACACCCGGCCTCCAGTTTATTTTCAAATTTATAGACTTTCTTTATTGCATATTTGTTTTCTATTTCAAAGATTTCTGCTGTTATCTTTTTATTATTGACTCCCTTCTAATTCCTTTGGGTTTAATTTGCTGTTCTCTTCCTAGCTTCTTAAGATAGAAGCTTACATCATGTGAATTTCCAATCATTCTTTTTCTCAAATGTATACATTTGAAGCTATGAATTTCTTTTTAACCCTTTCTTTTTTTGTTTTCTTTTTTTTTTTTTTGAGACAGAGTCTGGCTCTTGTCACCCAGGCTGGAGTATGGTAGTGCAATCTCAGCTCACTGCAACCTCCACCTCCTGGGTTCCAGCAATTCTCCTGCCTCAGCCTCCCAAGTAACTGGGATTACAGGTGCACACCACCACGCCTGGCTAATCTTTTGTATTTTAGTAGAGATGGAGTTTCACAATGTTGCCCAGGCTGGTCTTAAACTCCTGAGCTCGGGCAAGCCCACCTCAGCCTCCCAAAGTGCTGGGATTGCAGGCGTGAGCCGCCGCGCCTTGCCTTTTAACCCCTCTTTACTTGTATCTCAGATGTTTTGAGATGTCTTATTTTTATTATTATTTAGTTTTAAATATTTTCTAATTTATTGCTATTTCTTCTTAGACTTACGTGCTATTTAAAAATCTGTTGATTGATTTTCAAACACTTATTGGGGGGGGTTCTACTTATCTTCCCGTTATAGATTTTTAGTTGGATTCCATTGTAGTCAGAGAACACACGCTACATAATTTCAGTCCTTTGAAATTTTTGAGACTTGCTTTACGCACTAGCATATGGTCCATTTTGATAAGTATTCACGTGCTCTTGAGAAACAGTATTTAGTCTGCATTTGTCAAGTTCTATATATATATATGTCAATTAGATCAATTTAGTTACTTCTGTTATTAAAATCTTATATATCCTTACTGATTTTTTGTCTGCTTGTTCTATCATCTATTGAAACAAGTGTTAAAATCTCCAATAATGATGGTGGATTTGTCTATTTCTCCTTTTAGTTTTGATAACTGCTTAATATGTATTGAAACCACGCTAGGAAACATTTTTTTTAAAACTTACAAATGACAAATTCTTAGGTACATTTAAATTTAGGACTGTTAATTGATTTTTTTATCATTGTGAGATGTCCCTCTTCAGAGATATTTCTTGCTCTAAAGTCTATGCTATCTGAATTAATATAGCTATACCAGCTGGCATGGCGTGGCTTTTTTTTTTTTTCTATTCTGTTTTTTTTTTTTTTGAGACAGTGTATGTCTCTCTCTCTTGCCCAGGCTGGAGTACAGTGACACGATCATGGCTCACTGCAGCCTCGGCCTCTTGGGCTCAAGAGCGATCCTACCACCTCAGCCTCTGTAGTAGCTAGTACTGCAAGCCTGTGCCCACCATGCTTAGCTAATTTTTATTTATTTTTATTTTTTTTGATAGTGAGTCTCACTCTGTTGCCCAGGCTGGAGCACACTGGCACAATCTCCGGTCACTGCAACTTCCAGCTCCCAGGTTCAAGTCATTCTCCTGCCTCACCCTCCAGAATAGCTGGGACTACAGGCTTGTGCCACCACACCCAGCTAATTTTTGTATTTTTTTAGTAGAGATGGGGTTTCGCCATGTGGCCAGGTTGGTCGTGAACTCCTAGCCTCAAGTGATCCACCCACCTCAGCCTCCCTAAGTACAGGAGTACTGGAATTATAGATGTGAGCCACTGTGCCCAGTCTCCATTGTTTTTCTTTAAACTTTGTGTCTTCTATTTAAATTGAGTCTCTCTCATGCTCTCTCTCTCTCTCTCTCTCTCTCTCTCTCTCTCTCTCTCTCTCTCTTTATTTTTTTAGACAATCTCGTCTGTCGCCCAGACTGGAGTGCAGTGGCATGATCTTGGCTCACTACAATCTCTGCCTCCTGACTCAAGCAATTCTCCTGCCTCAGCTTCCTGAGTAGCTGGAATTACAGACATGCACCACCATGCCTGGCTAATTTTTATATTTTTGGTAGAGACAGGGTTTTGCCGTGTTGGCCAGGCTGGTCTTGAACTTCTGGCCTCAAGTAATCCACCCACCTTGGTCTCCTAAGTGACCAAGTGCTGGGATTATAGGTGTGAGCCACTGCACCCAGCCTAAATTGAGTCTCTTGTAAACAGAATAGGTATTTTTGTTTTTTGTCTAAAAGTAATTCTGATCTTCTCATTGGGATACTAATCCATTAACATTTAATGTAATTATTGAAATATTTATGTTTAACTCTATTATATTGTTAACTTGTTTCTATTTCTGTTCTTTATTTCTCCTTTCTTGCTTTTTGGGGGGAGAAAATCAAGTATTTTTATTATTCCCTTTTTTCCCCTCTTGTTTTAACTTATTGGTTATCAGCTTTAAGAGATGGGGTCTCACTCTGTTGCCCAGCCTGGAGTGCAGTGACTATTCACAGGTCTTTCTTGGGGTTTCAACGAAGAGTTTGGGCTGTGTTTTACCTATTCACCTTGGTGGACTTTATTTTTCTGTCTTCTCAGTACCACGCTGCTGCAAAATTCTTTGCCCAGCTCTCCAGCCTCCCCAGCTGCTGTTTTCCTTTTGGTTCTCCTGCAGTCTCTGCCTGTGCTTGCTCAGCTTAGGAGTTTGAAAACATCTCAAGGGGAGATTGCATGTAGCCTTTTTGGGTTTATTTCTCTGCAACTCTCTCCTCCTTGAGATTTTACTATCAAGTCGCAGCCACTTGAGCAGCTTTGAACTCCAATCTGTCTCTTCAGCCTAATGGAACTGCCACTTACTTTATTCCCTGACCTGTGAGTTAGGCCAGGGTGAGTATAGAGATCACTTTGATGTGCCTCCCTTCTCTTAGGGATCATCTGCCTTGGTTGCCCTCCAGTGCCTTCAAATGTGCTATGTACTTAGTCCATCTGTTACAGTTGTTTTCAATGGGAGGGTTAGCTCAATATAAGCTGCTCTATTATGGCTGGAATCAAAAATCTACTTTACGATAAATAAAAAATCTAAAAGAATTCAAAAGACTGGAATAAGGAAATTACAAAAACAAAAACTGAATCACAGATTACAAACTTCAGTCCTAGTCTAAAGCCATCCTTAAGTCTTCTGAATTCAGCACTCTGTTTAGAACAAATGCACTGTTTTCTCATCTTCAGTTTGGTTCTTTAGCAAGAGCTTTAGCCTAGACTAAGAAAGTCAGAGTTTGGTTTCTGGACTTACATATAAAAAGTATGTGATTCTGGACAAACTTCTTTTTATCACTTAGTTTTATCACTAGTCAGGGAAGATTGCCCTTAAAGCCTGCTTGCCTTAAGTCCTTTAAGGAATAAGCTGGATATAAGTAAATAAATAAATACAATGTAAAGTCCTTGCCCTGTCTTCCTTGCAGAGTTGGTATGAGGTCAGCTTAGCTGTAGAGGCAAAGTTCACAAGGGTGCCTTCCCCATAGGCATGTGGGTGCTTTTACAAATTTTCCAGCTCTTGGACAATTTCTTCTCATGCTCTACTTTTCTTTTATCCCCTAATTAGAGCTGTGAATTAGAAAAAAACATGATTGCAATTTCCTCCCCCATCTGGATCAGATTGTCCTGTCTAACCTCTAAAATAAAAGAGAACACAGGTGTTTGAGTGGGATGCTGGGTCAGGAGAGCTGGTTGGCCAGGTGAGCCTGCACCAGAGAAAATTCCCTGTGGACAGGCCAGATAGGACCCCAAACTATCAGAAAAGTTTTGATCAATGTGGAATCTGAACAAAAAGAGCTATTTATGTAAGTTCAGGCAGACAGATGGATGTGTTCTCATGATTGGAATGACCTTTTGGACTGAATGTTGGGGACTGATGGGACATGCCTTCAGAGGCACAGCCTCACTTTGTCTCTGACTCTGCTTTTTCTAGGCTTTGTGTCTGACAATCCCCTTCTAGTTGTCATATCCTCCTTTAGGTGTTTTACCAACTTCAGCTTGGTTGGTATCCTGCTTGTCTCCTCATGGTCACCTCATGTCTCCGCCCTGGTGCTTTATGTGCTCAATTTACATTGGTTTTAGAGCACATTGTTGCTTTCTGTTCCCAAATTTGCAGGGAGGACCTTATGATAATCCCCATGTCCACAGTGCATAATGGACCAGGTGCTTTATGTATTATCTCCTGATCTTCACTTCAGTCTGGAAGATCATCAGCTTCATTTCCACAAAGATGTGGAAGCTGAGGATGATACAGGCTAAGGATCTGCCCAAGGTTGGACAGCTTGAATGTCACAGAGTCTGTGTTCAAACTGAGGGCTTACCCCAAACTCAAAGTTCTGCCTGCTGCTACTGAATAAGCACCAGATTGTGAATTATTTCGAATTTTCAAGTCACCTGTAGAGGAAAGGGGAACTAAAAGAAAAAGTGGTTTAGTCAAACAAAAAACTTCCCAATGTAGCATACCTTTATGTCTCTTTGCCTTAATTTGTGTTTCTTTTCCTAGAATCCCATCTGTTTATATCTACTGAACACCTACTATGTGCCAGGAACACATAGTAATACAAAAGACGTGAAGGCTATAATCTAGTAAGAGTGTAATTGGTACAACCTCTGAAGATGGTAAGTTAGCAATACTTTTCATCTTCCAAATGTGTATAATCATTGACCAGAAATTCTACTTCTGGAATTACTTACATATGTCCATAAAGCCTATAGTCTAACTGTGAATATTAGAGTATACATAATAAATGCAGAGTATATAATCACAAATTGAGATAAGTATCATAAAGGAAAAAAGAGGTGCATTGATCAGGGTTAGACCAGAGAAACAGAGCCAGTATATAAATATATATATATGGCCGGGCGCGGTGGCTCAAGCCTGTAATCCCAGCACTTTGGGAGGCCGAGATGGGCGGATCACAAGGTCAGGAGATCAAGACCATCCTGGCTAACACGGTGAAACCCCGTCTCTACTAAAAAATACAAAAATCTAGCCGGGCGAGGTGGCAGACTCCTGTAGTCCCAGCTACTCGGAAGGCTGAGGCAGGAGAATGGCATAAACCCGGGAGGCGGAGCTTGCAGTGAGCTGAGATCCGGCCACTGTGCTCCAGCCTGGGCGACAGAGCGAGACTCCGTCTCAAAAAAAATAAAAATAAAAATAAAATAAATATATATATATATGTACATATATACATATATACACAGAGAGAAGGAGAGCAAGAGAAGTGACAGGAGTGGGCTTATGTGACTGTGGGGACTGACTAGGCAAGTCTGAAACTGTAGGACAGGCCAGCAGGCTGGAAACTCTTGAGCAAGAGCTGATGCTGCAGTCTGCAGGTGGAATTTTTTCTTCTTCAAGGAAACTTGTTTTTCTCTTAAGAACTTTCAATTGATTGGATGAAGCCCACCCAGATTAGCAAAGATAATCTACTTCAAGTCATTTTAAGTAGATGTTATCACACCTACAAACCTTACTAGTAACTCCCAGTTAGTGTTTGACTGAATAACTGGGTACTGTAGCCTAGCCATGTTGACACATAAAATAAACCAGCACAAATAGGTCAAAACTGTGTTGCTTAAGATGCATTCAACTGCAAGAAAGAAAATCTAAATCCAACTACCTTAAACGTAGGAAATGTATTGGCCTACAGCATGGGAAGTCCAAACATAGGCTGGGGTGTCTGGCTCTGGCCATGTACTTGGCCCTCCTGCCTCTCGGGGAGGGGTTTATGCTCAGGCTGCCCGATAAGATGGTGGTGGCGGTTCCAAACCTCATCTTCTATATAAGAAAGAGAGAAATTATCTCTTCCTGCAACTCTCTGAAGAGTAGGAAATTTTTCGGATACCTCCAGCAAACCTCTTATTACATCTCATTGGCCTGAACTGAGTCATGAGTCCACATTTGGGCTAATCTCTGTGACTAGGGAATAGCATGCACTAAATGACTTAGTACTGAGGTCCTGAGTCAGTCACCTGTGAGGGGAATAGTTGACTATAATTCCCTTAGTCTGGAGCCTCCCTATCTTTTCACCAAATAATAATGCTTATATAGCTGGCAGATTGGAATGACTCAAGGCAAGCACCCTGGGCCTCCAGGTGGCCCAGGATTCAGCTGGCTATCCCAAAGGATAAATGTCTTTGCGTATCAATGGGTGGCAGCATATATATTGGATTAGACCACCTGGGGACAGGATCCATTCCTAAATTACAAGGCTTCTACCTGATGTGGGAGGAGTGCAATGGCTATTGAGCAGACCATGGGTAGTGAGGGGAGAGAGAGGAAAGGTTTAAGAATCGAGAATGTTTCCCAGGTTCTGGTTTCAGTAACTGGGTAAATGCCAGTGGTGTCCTGGGTCTCAATTGCACTGGCTCACAGGAGCCAATTGTATGCATTTTGTCCCAATTCCATGTTCATTGGTGGGAATTGATACAATTGATACAAATTGGCAAATGATACAAATCTGTGCTTTTTATTGTGGTGGGGAGGCATCTTTTGTTCAGCCTTGATCAGCACATCATTAGTAGAGCCATGCCAAAGAGAGAGGTGCACTGGAGGAAGGACAGGCTTTGCCTTTAGCTCCCTGTTGCAATCTTGCTCTCCTTTTTGTAGTTAAATTGAGGTAAAATTTACATAACATAAAATGCACCATCCTATTCATCCTTTTTGAGGCTCACTCAAGCTCATGTATTACTGCTTCTTTATTTATTCTTCATTATAATTGTATATTTCTTTTTAGACTGGGCGTGGTGGCTCACACTTCTAATCCCAGCACTTTGGGAGGCCGAGGCGGGCAGATCACTTGAGGTCAGGGGTTGAGACCAGCCTGGCCAACATGGTGAAACCCCATGTCTACAAAAATACAACAATTAGCCAGGCATGGTGGTGGATGCCTGTAATCCCAGCTACTACAAAGGCTGAGGCCAGGAGAATCACTTGAACCCAGGAGGTGGAGGTTGCAGTGAGCTGAGATCGCGCCACTGCACTCTAGCCTGAGTGACAGAGCAAGACTCCATCTCAAAATAAATAAATAAATAAATAAATAAATAAATAAATAAATAAACATAATATTTTATTTATTTTTGAGAAAGTAATACATTTACATGTTTCAAAATGCAGAAGGTACATACAAAAAGATATACAGTAGAATGTCTGTCTCCCCATCAGTCCCCAGCTGTTCAATTTCCTTTTCTAGAGATAAGTGAATGGATTTTTAAAATATACCTTCACAAAGTT
>NW_016805783.1:3630718-3664643 GCF_001698545.2 Rhinopithecus bieti
AAAGTAATACATTTACATGTTTCAAAATGCAGAAGGTACATACAAAAGATATACAGTAGAATGTCTGTCTCCCCATCAGTCCCCAGCTGTTCAATTTCCTTTTCTAGAGATAAGTGAATGGATTTTTAAAATATACCTTCACAAAGTTATACAATAATAATAAATATTTAGAATATTTCTAAATGCATTTGCACACGTGTTACCCACATATACATGCACACACACAAGCATTGCTGTCTCCTTGCTTTTCTTCATGTAACAAAACATCTTGAAGATCATTCTATACCAGTACATGGTGAACTTCCTTAGTCTCTTCTATAGTTCTGCATAATAATCTATTTGCAAATCAACAGAGCAGTTGCAAATAAATTTCTATGTACTTGCTTTTTTCATATATGCAGGCATATCTATAGGATAAATTCCTATGAGTAGAGTTTCAGGTCAAGGTTATATACATTTGCAAAATAAAAGATACTGTTTAAATTGCCTTCTGGTGAGATGGTACCAGTTTACATTCACTAGCAACAGGTAAGATGCTTGTTTTCTCACAGCCATGCCCACAAAGTACATTATCAAACATTTTGCAATTTGTAGATCTGATAGGCAAAGAATGATATTTTTAGTGTAATTTAAATTTAAATTATATTTAAATATAGTAAAGTTGAATTATTTAAATTAACTTATAAAAACATTTTCTTACATGTTTATGAGGCACTTCTATTTTCCTTTTGTAAACTATCTACTTGTATCCTTTTCCTTCTTTTGTTTTCTATTGAGTTTTGGTCTTTTCTTACAGTATTAAGTTTGGAGCTCTTTTATCTGAAGAAAATTACATGTTTGTGATGAGAGTTACCAACACATTTTTCTCATTTTGTCATTTGTCTTTTTTTGGCTTTGTTTCTGGAAGTTAAAAAGAAAAGTATATTGTTCAATCTATCAGACTTTTATGGCATTTTGGGTTTATGTAATACTTAGAAAAGTCCTCCTGACTCTAAAAAAAATTTTTTTTGAGACGGAGTCTCGCTCAGCCGCCCAGGCTGGAGTGCAATTGGCATGATCTTGGCTCACTGCAACTACCATCTCCCGGGTTCAAGCAATTCTTCTGTCTCAGCCTCTTGAGTAGCTGGGATTACAGGCACCTGCCATCATGCCGGGCTAATTTCTGTATTTTAGTAGAGAAGGGGTTTCACCTTGTTGGCCAGGCTGTTCTTGAACTCCTGACCTCATGATCCGCCCACCTCGGTCTCCCAAAGTGCTCGGATTACAGGGGTGAGCCACCACGCCCAACCTCCAAAACGTGTTTTTAAAAAACCATTTTTTCTCTATTACTTTTGTTCTTTTATTTTTACATTTAAAACTCTGCATCATCTGGGTTCTGTCCTGGTTTTTTTCCCATGAGACTATGGTTGCCTCAATATTATGTGTTGTAATATTCATATTTTCCTCCCCTGTTCTGAAATTCTATTTTTTAGATTTTAACTTATAGAAGAGAAGGCTGTTAAGTATTGGTATCTGGGCTTTACATAAATAAGAACTTGCCCTGTCTTTGCTGAGTGGCAGCAGAGGCATATAGCTACCTGCTTAAAACAATAGATGTCTGTGTGTGCTTTCATTTCTTATTAAGAATTCTGTGTGTGGGGAGAGTGGAACAGGGAACCCAAGTTGTTATGACACTTGAGAAACTGAGTTACACAATTCGTTGATTTTTTTTTTTTTGGTGGGGAGATTATACAAATCAGAAAAGGAATCAAACAGAGAAAAAGCTCTTTTTTGCGCCTCTGCTTTCAGCTGCATGGTTAGTTCCTCCTGTGATCAAGAAGTTCCTTGTTTATTTCTTGGTTGGGTAGCATAAGTTTTGCTATTAACTATCACCACACAGAACAAAAATGAGCACAGTGAAAATATATTAAATATTTCATATGAAAGAAAGTAAAATTCCTAGCCATAAAATAAAACATTTTGGTCATTGTTTTGGAGGATGAAGAATATCATCTTGATCACAGCTAATCTTGGCATCAGCATCTGTAGCTAGTGGAAATATCAACGGTCATTGTTTATGAGGGGAGAGAGGAAAGGAAGAAGGAGGAACTGCAGATAGTTGACAGAGTGACCAGAGGTTGTGGCTGTGTCACAAGCTGGTCTCCGGAAATGGTCTAGGACTGGGAGACGAGGGCTTCTTTGGTTGGGGGAAGTAAGTGGCCAGGGCAGTGTGTTCATTATGGACTTCACCTTCTCTACTCTGTGGGGTGCCGAGCAACTGAGCAGAGCTGGGAGGTTGGCCAGGCTGCCTGTTGGAGCTCATGGAGGCCTCCCCGCCTAGGGGAGAAGACGGCTTGGCCAGCTGAAGCTTGAAAATATCAGTAACTTTGTCTTCCAAACTACACCTAACAACCCAGAGAATCTGGAGTGACTTCCCCCTTCTTTTGTCCACACACTCTGCTTTCTTGGCTTTTAGTGGCTTCTTTATCCGTTGTGGGGTCCTTGGTGTTAATTTTCATTTGATTTCACCTGTGTGTATTGAAGTAGGGAAAAGGAGGCCAACAGGTAGAAGAGGCACATTAGGGTTGTCCCAACTCTACAGAATAACCTGGGTCCATGTGCCCTCCCGACCTGAGGAAATCTTATGGAGGGGGTGAGTAGAGAGCAACCTGTGGAGTCTTTGCCGCTGCCCCAGGGTGGACTGTTAACCAGGGCTCACTGGTCAGGTCTGATTTTAACTTGTTCTTTTGCGGTCTGAGAGGGAGGGGGATCTTGTCCTTGGTCCTGTTTTTTCAAACCTCCAACTCACCCTTATTACCCTCTGACACTCTCTAGGTAGCCCTGTGGCTCTCAGCACCTGATCAATGATCCCTTCACTCTTAACATCAGGAAACAGAGGTAAGGCCTTTTATCCCCGTCATAGCTGCTAAGCCCATTGAGTAAAAATGGCCAACTCACTGACACAACTCTATTCTCAAGTAAAATATTAAACCTGTTGAAAACCAAAATGAGTGATTGAAGCCTAAGATTCAAATCATCCAGGTTTTGAGCCAGTGTGAGGGCGTGCCTGGGAAAAAACATGAGTCACAGAAGCATCTGTGGCTGTTTTTTCCAAAGAGATTCTCAGGAAGTTTAGTATTTCTTCATTTTCTTTTAAAAGGGGTGGATGAGGGGCGGCAGTGAGACCAATGAGAATGTATTTGTGAGACTTAATTAGTGCTCCCAAAATCTACATTTCATATCAGATAAGGCCAGCGTTGAAGAAAAGGGGAATAGAGGAAGCAGAGGTCTTGGGGAGTGACGGAGGAACCATTAACCTCATCTTGTCTTTGTTCTGTGTCTGGGAAGACAGGCTAGCAGCCTGTTGAAAGGACTGGTTTCTGTTTAGAACTTAGAGAAGGAAACCTAATGACTTTTGTCGAGGGAGGAGGTGTCAGATTGTGGCCAATTCAGCTTCCAAGGTTTCTTTGGGGGTCCTTTGGCCAAGAGTCCATTCAGTCAGTTAGGGGCTTAGAATTTTATTTCTCACTATGTTGTGGAAAGAAAGTATTAAATGATTAAGTACGTATGAGACAAGTACAATTGCATTCCTAATATGTCTGTGTCTTGAGAGGTAGGAGAAAAAGGAGAAAGAGAATGTAATTGTAGAGAAATCAAGGAGAAAAGAGTGAGACAAGATATAGGAAGGGGCCATGGATTCAGTGAAGGAAGGTGACAGTGTTGACTCCTGTATAGCCACCCTCCATTTTGATGTGCCAAAATTTTAAAAACCCAACTATTTACAGTTTTCCATTGCTTTCATCTTTAACTATAAAGGGTCCATTCTGATTGAGGTAGCCAAACTGTCACCACAGTGGAAATCATTTTCTAGCCTGCAAAAGCAAGAACTTAAGTTAACTACATCAGGGTCCCATCAGAAGCCAGAGAACTGGAGAACCCATCTATTGGCTGAAGGCCATGGTTGTAGTGAGAACAAGGGAGACGAAGTATGCATGTCTATGCCACCAGGAATCTGTATTTGAGGTCATCTCAAGGATTCTGATGCTAGCGAAAATTATTGGCAGGTCTCACAAATATTTGTATTTCAATACAGACCTCTTAAATACCAGTCTCCTGCAATTCACGAAGGAATGAGTCACTAATGGTAAAACTTCAGGCACCACTACAAGTAGAGATTTGTTTCTCGGGGTGAGGAGGAGGAAAAAATTTTCTAGTTTTTCTCGAATATATATTTTTTTTTATCTTTTAAGTTTCAACTCTGCCATAAGCCAGAGATGCTCTTCCTTAAGAGATCCTTTCTGGAAATATTTATGTCAAAACACCTTCTCCCTATTTTTCACCTCCTTTCTGACCTTGTACATATGCTAAGTGCTTGTACATATTAAGTACTTGCTGCTGTGCTGGGAAAAGGGAGAGGTTGTAGGGAATGGGGCCTCCCTCTCTTCAGCTATTACCAGCTTCTCTGGCTCCCATTTCTGCAGGATGACAGGGAGGGTCCCACCCACTGTGACTAATGTCCCTGGCGAAGCACTTAATTGCTGCCCCCTGAAGCATCTAGTGGCCCACGTGCTACACCCCCACTCTGAGGATAATCCATAAACTCCTGCTGCTGCAGGGGTGTTTTGCCGCAGGGGAGTTCTGGTTTTGGGGAAGAGGGTGGAGAATGAGTCACTTTCCATTCATTTTCTAGAACCTTCCACAGCAGAGTGCCTTTAGAGAGCTGAGTAAAGTAGCCTCTCCTAGTTAATAAAGCCAATGATAGTTACATCCCTTAGAATGTCACTGGCTTGGGGGCAACAATTTGCATTTAATGAAAATAGTAATTTTCTACAGCCTCTGAAAAACACAATTTGGCTTTAGTGTAGTAGAAAGTGCTGACTTTCTTTCACACCAGCCCAATGAAGTTTTCAAAGTTCAGAAAACTTTTCCTCACTACCAGTGGATTAATAACTACAGGTGGAAATGTCTTTGTCAGTGGGGTTGAGGTAACCAGCATGTAGAAGATTATTGCCACCTAAAGCAAGAGGAACTGGCTTTCTGTGACCGGTTTTGCAACACCAGTGGGGAAGCTCTGCAGCTGGTTTGTTCTGGATTTTCATGCCTGCCTCCTTCTCGGTCCTCACCTTCTGTCAACCATCTCTCCGTTGGTTTCAATTCCAGAAATGCAATCTTCCCGACATGGCTCTTCCTGACAACCTGGGTACCCCACTGCCTCTAGCCACACCTTGCTTCTGAGACAAATAAGGAACTTTAATTTGGGCTCCCGAGTGAAAATAACAGATAGTCATCAAAAACAGAAGGCTCAGGCTGGGTGTGGTGGCTCATGCCTGTAATCCCAGCACTTTGAGAGGCCACAGTGGGTGGATCACCTGAGATCAGGAGTTGGAGACAAGCCTGACTAACATGGTGAAACCCCATTTCTACTAAAAATACAAAATTAGCCGGGCATGGTGGCGCATGCCTGTAATCTCAGTTACTTGGGAGGCTGAGGCAGGAGAAGTGAGCCAAGATCATGTCATTGCGCTCCAGCCTTCCAGCCTGGGCAGCAAGAACGAAACTCTGTCTCAAAAAAAAAAGAAAAAGAACAGAGGGCTCTTGCCCGGGCTTGCTCAGAAAATCCCCACTTCAGAGGAGGGTGCAGCTGTCGCTCCAGCTTCCTGGTTATGCATCCCTTGTCAAATTAGCAGGAAGTTTAATTCTATTAAATATTAACCCTTGTCCTGAAGGCCTCAGTTGCTTTAGTAGAGAGAATTGAGGGTAGAAGGTGAAAGAAAAGAGAAAGGGAAAGAGCATGTAGAAGGCAAACAGAGGGAGAGACATGAAGTCAGGGAGGATCAGAAGATAGAGGGAAGAGAATATGAGGAAGAGGATTGCAATTCAGCAGGTTAGTGGGGGAGTTTCTGATCTCACCACCTGTTCTTTGCCCATCAGCATTCTTGCCACTGTTCCTGGCTCTGTCAGAGCTTTCACTCTCATTATCTCGGAAAAAATACATAATTACACAGTGAAAAAACTCAGGTTAAAAATAGCATGTACAGTATGATTCCCTTTTATATTTCTTTATTGAGACAGAGTTTCACTCTTGTCTCCCAGGCTGGAGTGCAATGGCACAATCTCAGCTCATGGTAACCTCTTCCTCCTGGGTTCAAGCAATTCTCCTTACTCAGCCACCAGAGTAGCTGGGATTATCGGCGCCTGCCACCATGCCCTGCTAATTTTTGTATTTTTAATAGAGACGGGGTTTCACCATGCCGGCCAGGCTGGTCTCAAATTCCTGATCTCAGGTGATCTACCCACCTCAGCTTCCCAAAGTGCTGGTATTACACGCGTGAGCCACCGCTCCCCACCGATTCCCTTTTAAATGCATGTTTGCGGCCGGGCGCGGTGGCTCAAGCCTGTAATCCCAGCACTTTGGGAGGCCGAGGCGGGCGGATCACGAGGTCAGGAGATCGAGACCATCCTGGCTAACACGATGAAGCCCCGTCTCTACTGAAAATACAAAAAATTAGCCGGGCGTGGTGGCAGGCGCCTGTAGTCCCAGCTACTCAGAGGCTGAGGCGGGAGAATGGCATGAACCCGAGAGGCGGAGCTTGCAGTGAGCCGAGATCGCGCCACTGCACTCCAGCCTGTGCGACAGAGCGAGACTCCGTCTCAAAAAAAAAAAAAAAAATGTTTGCATAAATATCTCAAAGGCTATGAATACACATTTTCATTATTTTGGAATGGTAGATGTGTGAATTCATTTTTATTTTCTTCTTTTTTGCTTATCTATATTTTCTATAATGAATATCTATGCATGTAATAGTAAAGTTCAAGCTATATTAAAATCGAGGGGAGGCCAGGCACGCTGGCTTATACTTGTGATCCCAGCACCTTGGGAGGCCGAGCCAGGAGGATCATTTGAGAGCAGACTGGGCAACTTAGAGAGATCCCCATCTCAAAAAAATAATAATAATAAATTAATAAAATATAAAGGAAAGGACAGAGACAGAGGAAGAAAAATATGGAGTTGGGAGGAGGACAGTGTTTTTTGAGGCACATGATGATCCAGATAGTCTATTGAACTATACATTTCCCAGTGTTAATTGCCTGATCTTTGCATTCAGTAGCCATTTGACTACTATGTTCAGTGTTTTAGGGATTCTAATTTTTTTTTTTTGAGATGGAGTCTGGCTTTGTCGCTCAGGCTGGAGTGCAATGGCATGATCTTGGTTCACTGTAACCTCTGCCTCCTGGATTCAAGCAATTCCCCTGCCTCAGCCTCCCGAGTAGCTGGGATTACAGGTGTGCACCACCATATCTGTCTAATTTTTGTATTTTAATAAAGACAGAGTTTCACCATGTTGGTCAGAATGGTCTCGAACTCCTGACCTCATGATCCGCCCACCTCGGCTTCCCAAAGTGCTGGGATTACAGGTTGTCAGGCCTCTGAGCCCAAGCTGAGCCATCATATCCCCAGTGACCTGCATGTTTACATCCAGATGGCCTGAAGCAACTGAAGATCCACAAAAGAAGTGAAAATAGCCTGAACTGATGACTTTCCACCATTGTGATTTGTTTCTGCCCCACCCTAACTGATCAATGTACTTTGTAATCTCCCCACCCTTAAGAAGGTTCTTTGTAATTCTCCCCACCCTTGAGAATGTGCTTTGTGAGATCCACCCCCTGCCCACAAAACATTGCTCCTAACTCCACCACCTATCCCAAAACCTGTGAGAACTAATGATAATCCACCACCCTTTGCTGCCTCTCTTTTGGACTCAGCCCCCCTGCACCCAGGTGAAATAAACAGCCTTGTTGCTCACACAAAGCCTGT
The DNA here is from genome assembly GCF_001698545.2 of Rhinopithecus bieti. NCBI lineage: Eukaryota > Metazoa > Chordata > Mammalia > Primates > Cercopithecidae > Rhinopithecus > Rhinopithecus bieti. Next base: position 3,638,514 of record NW_016805783.1, read on the forward strand.
TTAGGGGTCTCTTCACATGGACATGTGGGACATTTGGTGCCGAAAACCCTGGTCAGTGGGACTCCTTCGGGAGACCCTGTCCTCACTCTCACTCGGTGAAGAGATCCACCTACGACCTCGGGTCCTCAGACCAACCAGCCCAAGGAACATCTCACCGATTTTAAATCGGGTAAGCAGTCTCTTTTTACTCTTTTCTCCAGCCTCTCTCACTATCCCCCAACCTCTTTCTCCTTTCAGTCTTGGCGCCACCCTTCAATCTCTCCCTTCTCTTAATTTCAATTCCTTTCATTTTCTGGTAGAGACAAAGGAGACACATTTTATCTGGGGACCCAAAACTCCGGCGCCGGTCACGGACTCGGGAAGGCNACCTGTGAGAACTAATGATAATCCACCACCCTTTGCTGCCTCTCTTTTTGGACTCAGCCCCCCTGCACCCAGGTGAAATAAACAGCCTTGTTGCTCACACAAAGCCTGTTTAGGGGTCTCTTCACATGGACATGTGGGACATTTGGTGCCGAAAACCCTGGTCAGTGGGACTCCTTCGGGAGACCCTGTCCTCACTCTCACTCGGTGAAGAGATCCACCTACGACCTCGGGTCCTCAGACCAACCAGCCCAAGGAACATCTCACCGATTTTAAATCGGGTAAGCAGTCTCTTTTACTCTTTTCTCCAGCCTCTCTCACTATCCCCAACCTCTTTCTCCTTTCAGTCTTGGCGCCACCCTTCAATCTCTCCCTTCTCTTAATTTCAATTCCTTTCATTTTCTGGTAGAGACAAAGGAGACACATTTTATCTGGGGACCCAAAACTCCGGCGCCGGTCACGGACTCGGGAAGGCAGCCTTCCCTTGGTGTTTAATCATTGCGGGGACGCCTCTCTGACTATTCACCCGCGTTCCATTGGTGTCTCATCTCCGCGGGGACGCCTGCCTTGATCATTCATCCAGGTTCCCTTGGTGGCAAGTCAATTGCGGGGACGCCTGCTTTGGCTGCTCACCCACGTTGCGGCCCAGGACTGCTCCCCAACCCCCTTCTCCGTGTCACTACCCTTCTCTTTAAACTTGCCTCCTTCACTATGGGCAACCTTCCACCCTCTATTCCTCCTTCTTCTCCCTTAGCCTGTGTTCTCAAGATCTTAAAACCTCTTCAACTCTCGCCTGACCTCAAATCTAAGCATCTTATTTTCTTCTGCGGTACCGCTTGGCCCCAGTACAAACTCGACAGTAGTTCCAGGTGGCCAGAGAATGGCACTTGCGATTTGTCTCTCCCACAAGATCTAGATAATTTTTGTCGAAAAATGGGCAAATGGTCTGAAGTGCCTGACGTCCGGGCATTCTTTTACACCTTGGTCCCTCCCTAGTCTCTGCTCCCAATGAGACTCTTCCCAAATCTTTCTTCTTTCTCTCCTGTCTGTTCCTTGAGTCTCCACCTCAAGCTCTGAGTCCTCTGAATTTTTCTTTTCTACAGACTCATCTGACCGCTCCCCTTCTTCCCAGGCTGCTCCTACCAGGTCAAGCCAGGTCCCAATTTTTCCTCAGCCTCTGCTCCCCCACCCTATAATCCTTCTATCACCTCCCCTCCTCACACCCAGTCCAGCTTACAGTTTCGTTCTGCAACTAGCCCTCCCCCACCTGCCCAGCAATTTCCTCCTAAAAAGGTGGCTGGAGCTAAAGGCATAGTCAAGGTTAATGCTCCTTTTCTTTATCCAACTTCTCCCAAATCAGTTAGCATTTAGGCTCTTTCTCATCAAATATGAAAAACCCAGCCCAGTTCATGGCTCATTTGGCAGCAACCCTGAGACGCTTTACCACCCTAGACCCTAAAACGTCAAAAGGCCATCTTATTCTCAATATGCATTTTATTATCCAACCCACTCCCGACATTAGAAAAAGCTCCAAAAATTAGAATCCGGCCCTCAAATCCACAACATGACTTAATTAAACTCGCCTTCAAGGTGTACAGTAATAAAGTAGAGGCAGCCAAGTAGCAATGTATTTCTGAGTTGCAATTCCTTGCCTCCACTGTGACACAAACCCCAGCCACATCTCCAGCACACAACTCCAAATGCCTGAACTGCAGCTGCCAGGAGTTCCTCCGGAACCTCCTCCCGCAGGAGCTTGCTACAAGTGCCAGAAATCTGGCCACTGGGCCAAGGAATGCCTGCAGCCCAGGATTCCTCCTAAACCATGTCCCGTCTGTGCGGGACCCCACTGGAAATTGGACTGTCCAACTCACCTGGCAGCCACGCCCAGAGCTCCTGGAACTCTGGCCCAAGGCTCTCTGACTGACTCCTTCCCAGATCTTCTCAGCTTAGCGGCTGAAGACTGACACTGCCCGATCGCCTCAGAAGCCTACAGGACCATCAGAGACATTTTGGGTGACTCTTACAGTGGAGGGTAAGTCTGTCCCCTTCTTAATCAATACAGAGGCTACCCACTCCACATTACCTTCTTTTCAAGGGCCTGTTTCCCTTGCCCCAATAACGGTTGTGGTTACTGACAACCAAGCTTCAAAACCCCTTAAAACTCCCCAACTCTGGTGCCAACTTGGACAACATTCTTTAATGCACTCCTTTTTAGTTATCCCCACCTGCCCAGCTCCCTTATTAGGTCAAGACATTTTAACTAAATTATCTGCTTTCCTTACTATTCCTGGGCTACATCTACACCTCAGTGCCGCCTTTTCCCCAGTTCAAAGCCTCCTTCACATCCTCTCCTTGTATCTCCCCACCTTAAACCACAAGTATGGGATACCTCTACTCCATCCTTAGCGACCGATCATGCACCCCTCACCATCCCATTAAAACCTAATGAGTCTTACCCTGCTCAATGCCAATATCCCATCACACAGCACGCTTTAAAAGGATTAAAGCCTGTTATCACTTGCCTGTTACAGCATGGCCTTTTACAGCCTATAAACGCTCCTTACAATTCCCCCATTTTACCTGTCCAAAAACCGGACAAGCCTTACAGGTTAGTTCAGGATCTGCGCTTTATCAACCAAATTGTCTTGCCTATCCACCCTGTAGTGCCAAACCCATATACTCTCCTATCCTCAATACCTCCCTCCACAACCCCTCCATAACCCATTATTCTGTTCTGGATCTCAAACACGCTTTCTTTACTATTCCTTGCACCCTTCATCCCAGCCTCTCTTTGCTTTCACTTGGACTGACCCTGACACCCAACAGGCTCAGCAAATTACCTGGGTTATACGGCTGCAAGGCTTCACGGACATTCCCCATTACTTCAGTCAAGCCCAAATTTCTTCCTCATCCATTACCTATCTCGATATAATTCTTCATAAAAACACACATGCTGTCCCTGCTGATTATGTCTGGCTAATCTCCCAAACCCGAACCCCTTCTACAAAACAACAATTCCTTTCCTTCCTAGGCATGGTTAGGTACTTCCACCTTTGGATACCCATTTTTACCATCCTGACTAAACTATTATGTAAACTCACAAAAGCAAACCTAGCTGACCCCATAGATCCTAAATCCTTTCACCACTCCTTGTTCTGTTCCTTAAAAACAGCCCTAGAAGCTGCCCCTCGCTAGCTCTCCGTAACTCATCCCAACCCTTTTCATTACACACAGCCAAAGTGCAGGGCTGTGCAGTCAAATATCTTACACAAGAGCCAGGACCACGCCCTGTAGCCTTTCTGTCCAAACAACTTGACCTTACTGTTTTAGGCTGGCCCCCACTCCCATGACTGTATCTCTCTGATCCACCTGGCATTCACTCCATTTTCCCATATTTCCTTCTTTCATGTTCCTCACCCTAATCACACTTGGTTTATCAATGGCGTTCCACCAGGCCTAATCACCACACACCAGCAAAGGCAGGTTATGCTATAGTATCTTCCACATCTATCATTAAGCCTGCCCCCCTCCACTACCTCTCAGCAAGCCGAACTCATTGCCTTAACTTGGGCCCTCACTCTTGCAAAGGGACTATGTGTCAATATTTATACTGACCCCATATCCTTCACCACCATGCTGTTTTATGGGCTGAAAGGTTTCCTCACTACACGAGGGTCCTCCATCATTAATACCTCTTTAATAAAAACTCTTCTCAAGGCTGCTTTACTTCCAAAGGAGGCTGAAGTCATACTCTGCAAGGGCCATCAAAAGGCATCATATCCCATTGCTCAGGACAACGCTTATGCTGATAAGGTAGCTAAAAAAGCAGCTAACGTTCCAACTTCTATCCCTCACAGTGGTTTTTCTCCTTCTCATCTGGTCACTCCCACCTACTCCCCCACTGAAACTTCCACCTGCCAATCTCTTCCCACACAAGGCAAATGGTTCTTGGACCAAGGAAAATATCTCCTTCCAGCCTCAGAGGCCCCTTCTATTCTGTCGTCATTTCATAACCTCTTCCATGTAGGTTACAAGCTGCTAGCCCACTTCTTAGAACTTCTCATTTCCTTTCCATCATGGAAAGCTATCCTTAAGGAAATCACTTCTCAGTGTTCCATCTGCTATTCTACTACCCCTCAGGGATTGTTCAGGTCCCCTCCCTTCCCTAAACATCAAGCTCCAGGATTTGCCCCCGCCCAGGACTGGCAAATTGACTTAACTCACGTGCCCCGAGTCAGGAAACTAAAATACCTCTTGGTCTGGGTAGACACTTTCACTGGATGGGTAGAGGCCTTTTCCACAGGGTCTGAGAAGGCCACCGCAGTCATTTCTTCCCTTTTTGTCAGACATAATTCCTCAGTTTAGCCTTCCCACCTCTATATAGTGCAATAACGGACCAGCCTTTATTAGTCAAATCACCCAAGCAGTTTCTCAGGCTCTTGGTATTTAGTGGCTTCTGTTTTTACCTCAAATCACCACCCTTAAGTCCCTCTTAAAGTGGAGAGAAGATCTTCAGTGGCAAGGTACCCTCCAATACTTTCACGCTGATGAAGTCCTATTCTTTACTTTTATACTTATTCTTATTCTCATTCCCGTTCTTATGCCACCCTCTATCTCTCCCAAGCCATCTCCATCACACTATCAGTCTCAGTCGCTCTCTCCTAGCCTTTTCTAATCCTTCTTTAACAAACAATTGCTGGCTTTGCATTTCTCTTTCCTCCAAAATCATCGAGGCCTCAACTTATTCACTGATAAAAAAAGAGGACTGTGTATTTTTAAATGAAGAGTGCTGTTTTTACCTAAATCAATCTGGCATGGTATATGACAACATAAAAAAACTCAAGGATAGAGCCTAAACTTGTGCCAACCAAGCAAGTAATTATGCTGAACCCCCTTGGGCACTCTCTAATTGGACGTCCTTGGTCCTCCCAATTCTTAGTCCTTTAATACCTGTTTTTCTCCTTGTCTTATTCCATTCTTTTCTCAATTCATACAAAACCGCATCCAGGCCATCACCAATAATTCTATACGACAAATGCTCCTTCTAACAACCCCATAATATCACCCCTTACCACAAAATCTTCCTTTACCTTAATCTCTCCCACTCTAGGTTCCCACACTGCCCCTAATCCTGCTCAAAGCAGCCCTGAGAAACATTGCCCATTATCTCTCCATACCACCCCAAAAATTTTTCCCTGCCCCAACACTTCAACACTATTTTATGTTATTTTTCTTATTAATATAAGAAGACAGGAACGTGAGGCCTCTGAGCCCAAGCTAAGCCATCATATCCCCAGTGACCTGCATGTTTACATCCAGATAGCCTGAAGCAACTGAAGATCCACAAAAGAAGTGAAAATAGCCTGAACTGATGACATTCCACCATTGTGATTTGTTTCTGCCCCACCCCAACTGATCAATGTACTTTGTAATCTCCCCCACCCTTAAGAAGGTTCTTTGTAATTCTCCCCACCCTTGAGAATGTACTTTGTGAGATCCACCCCCTGCCCACAAAACATGACTCCTAACTCCACCACCTATCCCAAAACCTGTGAGAACTAATGATAATCCACCAGCCTTTGCTGACTCTCTTTTCGGACTCAGCCCCCCTGCACCCAGGTGAAATAAACAGCCTTGTTGCTCACACAAAGCCTGTTTGGGGGTCTCTTCACACAGACACATGAGACACAGGCATGAGCCACCTCACCTGGCCTTTAGGGGTTCTAATTCTTTTTTTTTTTNCCCGGCCTAGGGGTTCTAATTCTTATATCTTTAGAATTGTATTTTTAAACCAAAGGTGCACGTGGGAATCAGGGGGGAAGCTTTTTCAAAATGTCTTTGCTAGTGTTTCAGAATTTTGCTCCTGGTTCAGCTAAAACCAGGTTCTTGTCTCATGACCAAGAAAATTAGGCACGTGGACACATTGAAGGGTGAATAGAGCAGGATTTTACTGGGTGAAAAGGGAAAAATGAAAAAAAACCTCAGCAAAGCGAAAACAGGCTCCCCACTTTACAGACTTAATCCCACAGCTCCTCTCCGAGTCTGTGGCTCCACCCTGCTCCCCCAGTGCTCATGCGGGCGTGCTCAGACAAGGCCCTGGGCAGGTTCCTTCATCCGCACAAAAACATCTGATGTAAACACTTGTGGGGAGGGTCAGAGATTCTCCGGGGACCCCTTTTTACCTGCCTAGACGTGTGGCTGTCTCACTAGGACCTTACCCTCAGAAGTTCTGATTCAGAATGCCTAGGTAGGGTCTGAGTAGGAATCTTTCGAAAACCTTTTCTAAGTGTTTGGGTATTCATCATGGTGGAAAATTCCATGGTATGTAAGATGATCCACTGAGGTACTGAGGGAAAATATTAGAACTTCTAATTTTATTTTCTATCTCATCCTTTAAAAGATCTCTACTTAATTGTATGTTAGCATTGTACTGATATTGATATGACATGTATAACCTGCAAATAAATACATTTACATATTTGAGGGTATGCTGAAATGTACAATCAAAAAATTAGGAAACAACTAATGGCTTCAGAAGATTCATTATGAGTGGGATAACTCGTGTCCAGTTGAATTGAAAACTCTTCTCTGGGCTGAGGTAACAATAACCTAAGAAATTTCCCACAACAGATGATGACTCATTGTGACCTACTTCATTTCCTGCTTATAGGTGTGTTATTTTTTATTGGTCTTGTGTCATCATTTGTGGGTACTTTACCTTCTCCATGTTGGTCACAGCTGTCTCTTTTGTAAATATACATGCAGATATGACAGAGCTCAGCACTTGGGAACCACTCAAAGCCTTAAAGGCTGATCATTATTTTGCAGTTCTTACATGCTATACTCTCATAGCTGCTTTGAAAAAAATGAACAAGATTATCTTAAAAAGCAAAACAATTCCTGCCGGGTGCCATGGCTCACTCCTGTAATCCCAGCACTTTGGGAGGCTGAGGTGGGCAGATCACAAGGTCAGGAGTTCGAGACCAGCCTGACCAACATAATGAAACCCCATCTCTACTAAAAATACAAATATTAGCTGGGCGTGGTGGCACATACCTGTAATCCCAGCTACTCAGGAGGCTGAAGCAGGAGAATCGCTTGAACCCGGCAGGTGGAGGTTGCAGTGAGCTGAGATTGTGCCATTGCACTCCAGCCTGGGTAACAAACAGAGAGACTCCATCTCAAAAAAAAAAAAAGTAAAACGTTTTGTGATAATTAATAGTTTGTAACCAAAACATTGATTAAACAATAAAACAACAGAAAAAAATTAAAGAGTGATAAGTAAATCTCCCAACTTCCAGGTGCAGATGGAGAACAGAACACACACACACACAATCTCCTTTTCTTCCTTCTGATAAAAGGGAAGAAATGATAGCAACAACATTTTTTTTCAACTCCCCATAGCAACAATATTTTGAAAGCTAGAAAGTAAGAAGTGTGGCCAACAATACAATAGACCTAGGAAAACTGAATCCTAAGTCAGTAGTGAGGAAATTTGAGAAATCAACCAGAATCCCACAAAGGCTCGGGAATTGGCAGCGCCGGGTTCCTGGAAGTGATGTGGGGCATCCTAAAACCAGGAGTGGTTTAAAGTCTGTTTAGGAAGCAGTTTGACTCTCAGGTCCCTCCCCTCTCTGCACAACCAGGTCAGTAGCCTGTCCCCACCACAGTCTATGACAGAAGGTCCTCACATGGGAGGACACTGGGCAGAGTTGAGGGCTGGGTGTTATGCTGGAAATTGAGAAATTAAGTGGACAGACACTGAGATCCCATGATACTGGTGGCCAGAATTATATCCTTCGAGCATGAACCCGGAAGAGTCTTCTAAGGGGAATTTGACGTCCCCAAGAGTGAAAATTTAAAGGCATTACTGTGTGGGTCCTGCAGCCAAATAACCCAGCCAGAACATGTTGTGAAGCCTCCGGCCAACAAGGTCCTATTGGTTCAAAATCTCTACTCAGCTTTTTAGCTCCATTCTTAAATATTAAGATTTAACAGACACTGAGGAAAACCTCTCACATGAAAAACAGAGACCAAGATGAATAGGAAAAAGCAGCTTCAAAGAAAGAGAGACTGTACAGATTGAAGAAAATGTCAAATATCCTCTAATTAATATCCTCAGAGGTAAGATATATAACCACCAAAAAGGAATATAACGTTAGTAAAAGGAGCATTCAGGGAACACATAAGACCTCTTGGAAATTAGAAATATGATAACAAAATTAAAAATTCAGTAAGAGTTAGGAAATAAAGAAAAGAAAATCTCTCTGAAATTAGCCCAAAAGAGAAAAAAATGGACAAATGAAATAGAAGAAAATCAGGACAATATAGCTGGGCTTGGTGGCGGGCACCTGTAATTCTAGCTTCTTGGGAGGCTGAGGCACGAGAGTTGCTTGAACCTGGGAGGCAGATGTTGCAGTGAGTTGAGATCGCACCACTGCACTCCAGCCTGGGCAACAGAGCGAGACTGTCTCAAAAAAAAAAAAGAAAGAAGAAAGAAAAAAAGAAAGAAAAATCAGAACAGAAGGTTTAATATTGCAAATAGGATTTCCAAGAAGAGTAACCAGAAAAACCAGAGGAGTAAAAGTCATTAAAGAAATAATTTCCCACAACTAACAAGCACGCATTTTTGGAATGAAAGGGCCACCAAATGCCAGCACAAAGAGAACAGACCTACACTAAGGCACACCAGTGTGATATCTCAAAACAGTGAGGACAAAGAACAGATGCTACAGGCTTCCAAAGAGGAGGAACAAACAAGTCCTATCTAAAGGATGACAAATCAGAATGGCATCAGACTTCTCAATGGCAACCCTGAAGGCCAGATGGGAATGGCTTTCAAAATTCTCAAGAAAAATGGTTTCCACTCTAGAATTCTATACTTGGCCCAAATAATCCATCAAGTGTGAGAGTAGAGTAAAAATAAACATTTTCTGACATCCACGTTCTTGAGAATTTATATTCCATGCCCCTGCCTTAGGATGTCCCCAAACATAGGTCAAAATAATAAACTAGAAAGAGGACTCCAAAGTTCAAACAGGAATGAGACAAGAGAATCTCTGGGATGCTGGTGAAGGGAGATTCCAAGATGAGAGCTATGTCTCACATGCAGGTTACAGCATATACTACAAGGCTATGGGAGAGATTTTTTTTTAGGAGACTGGTGAAAGTATTAGAATATCTGAAAATTCTGAATGCCTTGACAGCAGACATAGACCAATAGCAAATATAAGTACTGTACATAGAAAATGAAGCAAACAAAAACCAAAACAGTTATTAGCTCCAGGAGCAACAAAAAAATGTGTGCAGGAGTCTGGGCACAGTAGTTCATGCCTATAATCCCAGCATTTTGGGAAGCAGAGGTGGGTGGATCACTTGAGACCTGGAGTGCAAGAACAGCCTGGGCAACAAGGTGAAACCCCGTCTCCAAAAAAAAAATACAAAAAATTATCTGGGCTGGGTGACAGAGCAAGACCCTGTCTCAAAAAAAAAAAAAAAAAAAGTGTTCAGAAAAGAGAAAGTGGTCATAGTTTGCTGTATGGCTTAGCTGTGACTATTGCTCTGATATACACATTGAACATTCACATTACCAGCATTACAACATGACTCTGTTGGAAGGTGGGAGATGGGGAAGGATGAGTGTATCCCACTAGGACAGCAGGAAGAAAGACACCAAATCCTAATCTTCTACCCGGAGGAAAAATCAGATAATGGCTATAGTTGAAAAATCAAGGAACAGCATTTCAAGCATGTTAATGTAGAGACCTGGAAGTAAACACTGAAAGAATTATCTAAAAGGTTAAAGTGTAGAAAATGGGGAGGAGAGACTAAGGGACTGCTGTTTTCTTTTTTTATAACGACTTGTTTAACATTTCAGATGAAGTGCAGGTATAACTCTGGGAGAAAAAGAGGAAGACAAAAAGATCTATTAAAATTGTAGTTAGGAAAAAAAAAAAAAAGCAAATCTCTTTTCTTGTCTGGTTTCCAACTCTCCTAGCCCAGATCACTACAGACCCTCATTATTCTTGGTGTGTCCTTCCAAAATATCCTATGGGGTCCACTTAGGATTGCTTCACAAACTGCAGGGCTGAATGGATCTTGTGGGCCACCATGGACTTTTGAAGTTGAGACAGCTAGGCCACTAGCCTCATGTTTTCAGGCTCCCCGTACATTAACAAAGGAAACGTTGCGAAAATGAAATTATTAAACTGGCATGCTTTGCACGTTTTTACATTAACAAACACCTTATCAGATATTGAGAGATGTCAGGAGTCTAAATTTTAGGACATATGTGAATGAGAGGCCCAGGCCAAGTGGCCCTCCTGCATCCCCTCACACCCCCTAACACCCGCTCTACTCTGCCACTGACCTTGTCTCCAGACACTTTGCTAATTTTGCAAGGTCTTCCCCAGCCCTGCCGGTTATTGTGCTGTGTCCTTCCCTGTTACAGATGGTATATTATTCTGCATTTGCCTTCTCTGAACTGCACTCAACTCCCAGCAACTCCTCTGGCACCTCCGCAGCCTGCTGTCACCTGCCCTCAGAATCAATAAACCCTCCATCCTAACAACCCTCATTAATAAATTAAAATGCCCTCCTCCGCCTGTTTTCCATTTGGTGCCACATTTGCATTGAATTCACATGCTGGCTATTCCATTCTGCAGGTCACGGAATGAGAATCTTCATCACCTGTGTTCTTTCCTCCCAGATTAATGATAACCCACCGGTACTCCTTCTCTAGGAATGCAACCACCTCGTAATTATGTTGGTTAGAATTTAAATTGTAGCCCAGTGGTTTGCAAACCTGGCTGCATATTAGAGATGCCTAGGGAGACTTTTAAAATATGGATCCTGGATCTTACCACAATCCTATCATACTGTGCTAAAAACTTGGTCTGATAAATAAGCCTGGTCACCTTAAATATATAATTTTCTTTGTCTATTGAAGAGAAGAAAAGTAAAATATTGGGGTGACTTGCAGGGCCTTGCAACAAAACGGAGAATCTGTCAGACTTTTAAGTTCTACTTTCCTTTTCTTGCATTCTAATGAAAAACAAAATTTGAGAACTTGGTCATGAGTTTTAGTTTCCTGTTTCTGCTGTAAAAAAAAAATTACTTGAAATTTAATGGTTTAAACCAATGCAAATTTATTATCTTGCAGTTCTGGAGGTCAGAAGTCTCACTAGGCTAAAATCAAGGTGTCAGCAGCAATGTATGCCTCTTTGGTAGCTTTAGAGTAGAGTAATCTCTCTCCTGCCTTTTCAACATTTTTTTTTTTTTTGAGACAAGAGTCTCGCTCTGTCACCCAGGCTGGAGTACAGTGGCACGATCTCGGCTCACTGCAACCTCTGCCTCCCAGGTTCAAGCAATTCTCCCTGACTCAGCTTCCTGGGTAACTGGGATTACAGGTGCCCACCACCATGCCTGGCTAATTTTTAATATTTTTTTAGTAGAGACAGGGTTTCGCCATGTTGACCAGGGTGGTCTTGAACTCCTGACCTCAGGTGATCCACCTGCCTCGGCCTCCCAAAGTGCTGGGATTACAGACATGAGCCACTGGGCCAGGCCACCTTTTCCAACTTCTTTTTTTTATTTTATTTTTTATTTTTGAGATGGAGTATTGCTCTGTTGCCCCGGCTGGAGTGCAGTGGCATGGTCTCTGCTCACTGCAATCTCCGCCTCCCAGGTTCAAGAGATTCTCCTGCCTCAGCCTCCCTAGTAGCTGGGATTACAGGTGCCTGCCACCACACCCAGATAATTTTTTGTATTTTTAATAGAAACGGGGTTACAACATAACTCTGTTGGAAGACTGGTCTCGACCTGACCTTGTGATCCACCCTCCTCGGCCTCCCAAAGCGCTGGGATTACAGGCATGAGCCACCACACCCAGCCAACCTTTTCCAACTTCTAAAGGCTGTCCACATCCCTTGGCTTGTGGCCCCATTTCCTGGCAATGTGGAGCTGAGTCCTTCTCATGCTGTTATCTCTCTTGATCTCTCTGTTGCCTCCCTATTCAGCTTTTAAGGATCCTTGTGATTACTTCGATCCCCCTCAGAAAAACCAGGATAATCTTCCCATTTGTCAGTCAGTTAAATCAGTAGATTAGCAACTATCTGTTTTTACTGTGTGACCTAACATATTCACAGTGTCAAGGAGTAGGACGTGAATGTCACTGGTCGGGGGAGGGGATGGGTATTATTCTGTTTATCACAAGACCGTATTCAGTTTTCTTCTAATAATTTTTAGGTATGATACAAGTGGATATAAAATCATGTTGCTAGAATTCTCCATGAAGGTCACAGGCACCTGGGGAGAGTGACACACCCTGCCTTGTACCTGAAGGCCTGGTTCTGAAGCCAAGGGAGCTGCCGTAACCAGGATCTGGTCTCACATCAATCTGGAGAGTGGTTGCCACTTCTTGGCTTTAGAGAACCCCCAACTTATGTGGCCAGCGGCCCCCCATCATCATGGGATCATTGTGCTCAGTGTAAGCTGGAACTCTTTTTCCATGGGTACTGGGGAAGGGAGGACCTGGGATGGTGGCAGTGAGATCATCTCTGGGTTAACCTCATTTTGCTGTCAATGTCTACGAATGCACAAAGGCTTCTAAGTCATAGGCTCCTGTTGGGGAGCCCTTGGTACCTTCCTATGTTTCCCAGTAAATCAGAAGCTGAGGTGGTGGGGCCCAGGAATCAGTATTTTTAAAAACTTCCAGTTTAATTCTGTGTACAGTCAGATGTAAGAACCACTGGTTTAGACCACATTTTTTATTTTACTTTATTTATTTGTTTATTTTTATTTGAGACAGAGTCTTGCTCTGTCAACCAGGCTGGAGTGCAGTGGCACAATCTCGGCTTACTGCAACCTCTGCCTCCCGGGTTCAAGCGATTCTCTTGCCTCAGCCTCTCAAGTAGCTGGGATTATAGGCACACACCACCATGCCCGGCTAATTTTTTGTATTTTTATTAGAGATGGGGTTTCACCATGCTGGCCAGGCTGGTCTTGAACTCCTGACCTCATGATCTACCCACCTCAGCCTCCCAAAGTACTGGGATTACAGGTGTGAGCCACCACGCCTGGCCTAGACCACATTTTTTGATTTAATGAATATATTGTAAGGAATACAATTTAAACCTTGCTAAAATCAAGATGTACTAGTAGCATCTATTACTTTTAATTATTTTTTTTCAGAGACAGGATCTTGCTCTGACACCCAGACTGGAGTACAGTGCTGTGATCATAGCTCATTGCAGCCTCAAACTCCTGTGCTCAAGCAGTCTTCCCACCTCAGCTCCTGAGTGGCTAGGACTACAGGCATGTACCACCATGCCCAGCTGTATTCCTTTTTTTTTTTTTTTTTGACATATCAGAGATATATGTCTCAGTCTCTGATAGAAGAAAATCAGATTAAAAGAATGCTCCATTTAAGAAAATCCAATTGAGTTGAAAACAGATTTACAAAAATAATAATTTCCTTTACGCAGCAAATTCCCCTGGGTCACTCAAAGTATCAATTTACAAAAATTCGAGTTATATATTGCTTTTCAGGAACATTTCTATTGCATTAAATACAGTGCACCTGAATCTTAAACGGGTTTGGAATTTCGGTTTACAGAATTTATCTGGTCCGCAGAGTCTGTTGACCAAGTCTTCTTCCCCTTAGAGTCCCAGCTGCCAGCCTGGCACAGGTGTGCTCTTCATTTACTACAGCCTTGTTTCTATCACTAGGCCCACCAGGCCCCGCCTTTAAGCTAAGCCCCAAGCTCACCTCTGGGATGGGTCTTTTTTTTTTTTTGAGACGGAGTCTCGCTCTGTCGCCCGGGCTGGAGTGCAGTGGCCGGATCTCAGCTCACTGCAAGCTCCGCCTTTCGGGTTCAGGCCATTCTCCGGCCTCAGCCTCCCGAGTAGCTGGGACCACAGGCGCCCGCCACCTCGCCCGGCTAGTTTTTTGTATTTTTTAGTAGAGACGGGGTTTCACCCTGTTAGCCAGGATGGTCTCGATCTCCTGACCTCGTGATCCGCCCGTCTCGGCCTCCCAAAGTGCTGGGATTACAGGCTTGAGCCACCGCGCCCGGCCTGGGATGGGTCTTAAAGTCAGGGGAGTTTCAGCATTTCCTAGCTCAGCACAGAGAACAGGCATCAAATAGTGCTGAGTTTGGTGCTCACTTCTGATAATTCGGTTCTTCGCTTTTTTCCCCCCAAGTCCTGACTTATGGCTTGAGCCTCTGTTTGTGGTCTCTGCTTTCCTTGAAGCTTTTTTACTGTTCCCTTCCATGGTAGGCTCTGAGGATGTTTAACAGGAAACCTTAACCATGTGCAGACCTTCAGCTTGTCCCTGACAAGGCAGACTCAGACCCACCAATCAGCAGTGCAGGAGTGGACCTTGCTCTCGGTAGCTGGGGATCCTGTGGTAGGCCCAGCCTTTCTCACCCCCTTAGGGGTAGGGTCTCTCAACATCCCACCACGTTGCTAGTGTGGCAGTGTGACTGAGCTTGCTTCATTTTTGCTCCATTTCCCTAGCTCTGTCATAGCCTTGTGCTGGGCTTCAGCCTGCTTGTTTAAAGCATTAATACCCTGCTTAATTTTTGCTATTTCTTGTCCCTCAAAGATTAGACTCCATTCCCTATATCCCTACTGTTTGTTGAGATTTGTTTGAAACCAAAGAGACCTTCCAGATCCATCTTAATGGGAGCAGTTCTTCCACCCGCAAGCAGAGCCCCTGAGATCTCAGCCCTGGCACAGAACGAGCCACACTCCAGCACCCTGTGCATGCAGTGGACTGTGCTTTTCTCCATTCCCTGTGGAACCTGCCTTGAGACAGGGTAGCCTTGTATCTGGCCCGGTGGTGTTCGTTACGGAGTTGAGTCCCAGTTCTGCCACATCATAGATATGAGACCATGGATAGTTTCACTTGTTTGATACTTAACAGCTTTGATGAGTTTCTTCCTATCTAAATGATATGATTTACTTCTTATTTTTTTTGAGATAGAATCTCGCTCTGTCACCCAGGCTGGAGTGCAGTGGCATGATCTCAGCTCACTGCAATCTCCGCCTCCTGGGTTCTAGCGATTCTCCTGCCTCAGCCTCCTTAGTAGCTGGGACTACAGGTGCACACCACCATACCTGGCTAAGTTTTGTATTTTTAGTACAGACGGGGTTTCACCATATTGGCCAAGCTGGTCTCTAACTCCTGACCTCGTGATCCTCCCACCTTGGCCTCCCAAAGTGCTGGAATTACAGGCATGAGCCACTGTGCCCGGCAAGAATTACTTCTTAAGGTAGGTATGGAACAATGTTTGTAAAATGCTTTGTGCTTGGCATATAGTAGGGTGATACGACTATTTCTCTCTTCTTCCTTGCTCAAGGACTAGTGGTCTGAGTGGCTAGGAGCTGCTACGTTTCACTGCCAAACAAGTCCAGAAATTCTTATTTGCATCACCTATCTCATCTCTACTTTCTCAGAGGTCAAGGGAAGGCTGAGCCACTTGCAATGTTTTAGGCTTTTAGTATATTAAATAAATGTTAAGTAAATGAAAAGACAAGATATAGACCAAGAGAAAATATCTGCAAAATACATATCTGATAAAGGACTTGTGTCCAAAACATACAAACAATTTTTAAAACTCAACAATAGGAAAACAGGCCGGGTGCAGTGACTCATGCCTGTAATCCCAGCACTTTGGGAGGCCGAGGCAGGTGGATCACAAGGTCGGGAGTTTGAGACCAGCCTGGCCAACATGGTGAAACCCTGTCTCTACTAAAAATACAAAAATTAGCCAGGCATCGTAGCAGTCACCTGTAATCCCCAGCTACTCAGGAAGCTGAGACAGGAGAATCTCTTGAACACAGGAGGCGGAGGTTGCAGTAAGCCAAGATTACACCTTGGTTGCAGCAAGTCAAGATCGCGCCATTGCACTCCAGCCTGGGGGACAAGAGCGAGAATTCTTCTCAAAAAACAAAAAATTTTAAAAAATCCCGTTAAAAGTGGAAAAAAATCTGAACAGACATCTCCTGAAAGAAGATATACAGATGACAAATATTCATATAAAAACATGCTCCACATTATATAGCATTAGAAAATTGCAAATTAAAACAATGGGTTACCATTACATACCTATTAGAATGGCCAAAATCCAGAACACTAACAACATCAAGTGCTGACAAGGATGTGGATCTCTCATTCACTGCTGGTGGGAGTGCAAAATGGCACAGCCACTTTGGAAGACAGTTTGACGGTTTCTTACAAAGATAAACATAGTCTTACCATGTGATCTACCAGTCATGCTCCTTGGTATGTACCTAATTGAACTGAAAATTTGTGGCCACACAAAAACCTGTGCAAAAATTAGAAGCAACCAGATGTCTTTCAATGGATGAGTGGATACACAAACTGTGGTATATCCAGACAATGTTATAGTAATCAGTGATAAAAAGAAAAGAACTAGCCACAAAAAGAACCTTAAATGAGTATTTCTAAATGAAAGAAGCCAATCTGAGAAGACCGTATACTGCATGATTCCAACTATATGATGTACTGGAAAAGACAAAACCATAGAGACAGTAAAAAGATCAATTGTTGCCAAGGGGAGTGAAGAGGGGGAAGAGTGAACAGGTGACCCACAGGGGATTTTTAGAGCAGCAAAACTACTCTGTATGACACCCTGATGGTGAATACACGACCTTATACTTCTGCCAAAACCTAGAGAATTGTACAATGCCAAGAGTGAACCCGAATGTAAACTATGGACTTCAGTTGGTAAAGTCCAATAACTGGTACCAATCATGTACCAACATTGGTTTTCATCAATTGTAACAATAAATCACACTAACACAAAATATGAATAATAGGGGAAACTGTGCTGGGAGCAGGTTGGAGGTGGGGGGAGAACATCGGAACTCTGTACTATCTGCTCAATCTTTCTTTCTTTCTTTCTTTCTCTCTCTCTCTCTCTCTTCTTCTCTCTCTCTGTCTCTCTCTCTTTCTTTTTCTTTCTTTTTTTTCTTTCTTTCAAAGAAGTCTCCCACTGTCACCCAGGCTAGAGTGCAGTGGTGCAATCTCGGCTCACTGAAACCATGGTGCAATCTCGGCTCACTGCCACCTCTGCCTCCTGGGTTCAAGCTATTCTCCTGCCTTAGCCTCTCTAGTAACTGGGATTACAGGCACACACCACCACACCCAGCTAATTTTATGTATTTTTAGTAGAGACAGGGTTTCACCATGTTAGTCAGGCTGGTCTCAAACTCCTGACCTCAGGTGATCTGTCCTCCTTGGCCTCCCAAAGTGCCGGGATTACAGGCATTAGCCACCTCGCCCAGCTTCAATTTTTCTGTAAATATAAAACTATTCTAAAAAAATTAAGTCTATTAACTGCAAAAAATAAAGAAATACTATTACAGGGCTAGTTTTAATTGTGGTACATTTTAAATGTCTCTATTTAAAACCTTGGGGCTTTTAAATCAAAGAAAAATATGCAATGTAATTGTGCTGCTCATAAAATAATTGTGGGTTATAAATACCTTAATTTATAATGCATGACAGATGAATGGTCTGGTAATGGGAAGCATGTTCAAAGCTGTATGGTGAGAGTCACCTTTTCAGTCCTTTTAGTGCATCACTGTAAATATGTGAGGCCTCACCTGGAAATAACCAGCTCGGAGGTCCCTTAGGAATGTGAGGCCTCTGTTAAATGGAGCACTACGGTGGGCCTGCTGGGGCTTAATTTTGTTGTTTGTTTTTGTGTGTGTTTTGTTGTTGTTGTTTGTTGTTTGTTTGTTATTTTTTGGGTTTTTTTTTTGAGACCCAGTTTCACTCTTGTTGCCCAGGCTAGAGTGCAATGGTATGATCTCAGCTCACTGCAACCTCTGCCTCCCGGGTTCACGCAGTTTTCCAGCCTCAGCCTCCCAAGTAGCTGGGATTACAGGCACCCACCACCACACCCGGCTAATTTTTGTATTTTTAGTAGAGACGGGGTTTCGCCATGTTGTCCAGGCAGGTTTCGAACTCCTGACCTCAGGTGATCCACCTGCCTCAGCCTCCCAAAGTGCTGGGATTACAGGCATAATAAGCCACTGCACCCGGCCATGGGGCTTAGTTTTGTTCTTACAAGGCCACCCTCGACCCCACCAGTCTCAGTCTTGGACTCCAGTAGCATGGCTGCCTGCATGTAGACATTTCTGTAGTGTGAAGTGTCCATCTGCCTAGACTTGCAAGCCTCGCCTGAGGCAACCACAATACTGAACAACTGCAATGACTGCAGCCACCCTTTTTAGCTATTGTGTTTTGCCTGTTAGACTGGACTTCCTCCTGTATCTGGAGTACATTGAATTAGTAGTACCCAGCAGATATGGGACCGGAGATTTGAAAAGGAGAAGCAGTTTCATCATGAACAACACGGCCTTCCTGCCAAGGTCACTTCTGTGTCTAGATACTCTTGTACTTCCTGTATTCTCAGGGGTGGGCCTACTTCCAAGACAGATGCAATTCAGTACACTTACTGACTCCACTTTTCTTAAACATTTTGCCTTTTTTTTCTAATTATGATAGTGGTGAGAATTCCTTCCGGGAAATTTGAAAGTCACAGAAATGTATAAAGAAGCACAGAAAAAAAAAAAAAAATCCCAAATCCTGTATTACCCAGAGAGAACCACTAATGTCATTTTAGTTGAGTTATTTTTAGTTCCATATTTCATTCCTTAAACTTACCCAGTTTGGATTTGGCCTCCTCTGTTTTCCTAAAACTGCCCTCCCATAGGTTAAAAAATCAGTTGGAGAAAACTTCTCTGGAGTTCTCTGGATTCTATTTTGTCTTCCTTCTCAAGGACTTTATGCCTGCAATTATTTTTTACTGCACTATTAGTCTCTCTCTCTTTATGGAATCATTTCCCACAGTTTACAAACATGCCTTAATATTGTTCATCCCTTTTGAAACTTCCTTAACCCTGTATCTCCTCTCTGCTTTTCTTCATAGTAAAACATCTCAAAAGAGACATCTGTATTTGTTCTCTCTACTTTCTCACCTCCAGTTCCCTTCAATGTACTCCAGTTGGGCTTGTCTTCATCACTCTAATAAATGGCTCTTATCAAAGTATCCTCCATTTTGCCAAATCTAATGGTCATTTCTCAGTCCTCATCTTATTTCACTGTGAGTAGCATTTGACGTAGTTCACTCCACTCCCCTTCCAGAAATAATCTTGGACTCTGTTGACACCATGTTCTCCTGGTTTCTCCTGGTTTTCCACCTATTTCACTCTTTCTTTGTGGTCTTCTTTGCTGGTCCTACTTTCTATGTCTGACTTTTTTTTTTTTTTTTTTTTTTTGAAACGGTCTCGTTTTGTTGCCCAGGCTGGAGTGCAGTGGCGCAATCTCAGCTCACTACAACCTCTGCCTCCCGGGTTCAAGTGATTCTCCTGCCCCAGCCTCCTGAGTAGCTAGGATTATAGGCGCACACCACCGTGCCTGGCTAATTTTTGTATGTTTAGTAGAGACGGGGTTTCACCATGTTGGCCAGGCTGGTCTTGAACTCCTGACTTCAGGTGATCTGCCCACCTCAGCCTCCCAAAGTGCTGGGATTACAGGTGAGAGCCACCACACCCAGCCTCTATGTCTGACTTTTAAATGTTAGTTGATTCCAGGTCTTCTCCTTTCTACAGTCTTTACTTGGTAATCTCATCAACCCATTATTTAAACATCATCTACATGATTTTTTTTTTTTTTTAAGACAAAATCTTGCTCTGTTGCTCAGGCTGGAGTGCAGTGGTACAATCACGGCTCACTGAAGGCTTGAATTTCTGGGCTCAAGCAATCCTCCCACTTCAGCCTCCCAAGTAGCTAGGACTACAGGTGTGCACCACCACAGCCACTAACTTTTTAACCTCTACCTCCAGGGTTCACGCGATTCTCCTGCCTCAGCCTCCTAGTAGCTGGGATTATAGGCACCCACGACCACGCCTGACTAATTTTTTTGTGTTTTTAGTAGAGACAGTTTCATCATGTTGACCAGGCTGGTCTCAAACTCCTGACCTCAGGTCATCCACCCACCTTGGCCTCCCAAAGTGCTGGGATTATAGGTGTGAGCCACTGTGCCCAGCCTAAAAAATGTTAAAGGGTTCTGATCAAATGTTCTCTCTCATAGGTGATCACTTTGAGGAATATGGACAGAGATTAAGATTGAGATTGACGGAGAAAGAGAAATATCCTATCAAGAGCAATAGAAGCAGAGACAGAGTGGCTCTGTGACTAGAAGGACTCCTGTGATGGGCACGTGAACACGTAGGCTGGTCCCAGTAACTGCACCTCAGTGACCTTTCAGGCTCCATGAGTCCTGATTGCTATGTGACAATGTATTCTAGCTTCCTGTGCAGCTTTACAATAACCTCAGTATCTGAGGTCACTTATCTCTGTTCCTCTTCTGGCAAAATAACCTAATAAAATACATTCCTGAACAGTTTAACAAGGTTGATTCAACAACTGTTTATTAGTATGTCCTACTGGTCATTTACTCATTCACTTTCCTAATTTGAGCACTCTGTTGTTAATTCACCAACCGCATCTCTATCCCAACCAGCTTCCAGGTACCAGTTCCAACTTCTGGGCCCCACTGGCCCTCCAAAAAGAACCCGAAAAAAACAAAAACAACTTTCCAAACAAATTTATGATTTATTCCTTTCTTTTCTTCCCATGCCCTCCCAGACACAAATCTGACCTTTCTCTTTGTGTGCTGTCTCAGCAAATGACATAACCATCTCCTAGTGACCTGGGGTAGGGGCCTTGGACTGATCTTTGCCACCTGCATCTTTATCAGTCAGCATCTGTGGATGCATTGGTCTCCTTCTTTCTCCTTACAGTGGCCTTCAAGGCTATATGTGACCTGACCCTCCTCCACTCGTTCTCTTCCCACCACTCGCCGCCCCCGCCTTGCTTACTCTGCTCCCAGTCACACTGACCTTGCATTCCTTGAACAGGCCAGATACAATCCTGCTCCAGGGTCTTTGTATTCACTACTCTCTTTGTGTGGTTTTTCTTTTTTTTTGAGATGGGGTTTCGCTCTTGTTGCCCAGGCTGGAGTGCAGTGGCATGATCTCAGGTCACTGCAACTTCTGCCTCCCGGGTTCAAGCGATTCTCCTGCCTCAGCCTCCCAAGTAGCTGGGGTTACAGGCCCCTGCTAATTTTGTATTTTTAGTAGAGACAGGGTTTCTCCATGTTAGTCAGGCTGGTCTCGAACTCCTGACCTTGGATGATCCTCCCATCTTGGCCTCCCAAAGTGCTGGGATTACAGGTGTGAGCCACTGTGCCCGGTGTCCCTTTGTCTAGAATGTTTTTCTTGAACTCAATTTCTTACCTTCACATCTTCACTCAAATATCCTTGCACCACCTTACCTCATCACCTCTTTAAACTCCAAGAACCTGACAACAGACTCTCCTGAACTCCTTCCACTGTTTTATTTTTCTCCATATGTGTCTAATAGGCTATATTTGCTGCTACTTTTGATGTATTGCCTCCCCTTCTCCTTACCTTGCAACCCTACACTGTAGCATGTGTGCACCATGAGGGCAGGAATTTTTATCCCTATGGCTCATAATAGTGCCTAAACATAGTAAACATTCAATAAATAAGTGTTTAATTAATTAACTGCTCTACCTCCTTCCTGCTGCCATTCTTGGAGTTTCACTGCAATGCTGTATGGTGGGTATATGTTTCTGATCCACATGGAAAAATTACAAGTCTGTCCACCTGGAACTGTCATCTGGAATGGCATGAGCTTTTCCTAATAAGCTTTGTGTCTAGGTGTCTAGGTGGTCACTGTGGACTTAGATTTGGCATAGTGTTGGCAGCTACAGCAAACCCTTCTTTGATCTTCCCTCAAAAGGTGTATCCTGTGCCTTCTGGAAAACGAGAATACCATCTGGCTCCTTCAGGAATTCAGTGGAGGTTGAATTTGCCATGTCTCTGTGATCTTTTTCTTTTAGTTTTCTACTAGTACTGAAGCTTTTGTCCCTCCCTCTTTTCTAAGAAGTAAATATCAGTTAGGATGATTTGTTTCTGCCTAAAAGCCGGGCTATACCCTGCTTTTTAAAAAAAAAAAATTTTTTTTTTTTTGAGGCAGTTTCACTCTTATCTCCCAGGCTAAAATGCAGTGGTGTGATCTCGGCTCACCGCAACCTCTGCCTCCTGGGTTCAAGCGATTCTCCTGCCTCAGCCTCCCAAGTAACTAGCGTTACAAGCATGCGCCACCATGCCCAGCTAATTTTGTACGTTCAGTAGAGACATGGTTTCTCCATGTTGCTCAGGCTGGTCTCGAACTCCTCATCTCAGGTGATCTGCCTGCCTCAGCCTCCCAAAGTGCTAGGATTACAGGCTTGAGCCACCACCCCCGGCCTAAGAAAGCATTTTCTTATGGTAAAAAGAGCACATGCATGTGTCATAAAATCTTTTAAATAACAGCACAAAAATATCACCCAATGATAATCATTATTCATATTTTGTTTTATCTTTCTGTTAATATTTTCCATATAAATATATATTTCCTACCTTTTTAAAATAAAAATCATTATAGAACAATACTTCAGTATGAATATAAAACTATTCATACGCATAATCCTTAATAAATAAGTTTTTAATCTAATTTAGGCAATTTAATTTTTTCCTTTTTTTAATCATTTGACAACATTTGGACATGTTTCCAATTTCTTGCACTAAACTAAAATTGAGATTAACTTCCTTGTGCATGTGGTTTTTCTGACTCTGGGATCATTGTCTTAGACTGGAGCTCTGGAGAGGAATTATTGGATCAAAGACTGAATGATTATAAAGCTCTTGATATCTGTAACTTAATTTCTTTTCAAAGGTGTTTTCCTTAAGCTCCTTTGGATGCAAAGAATCACTCAGGTTACCTCAGTCATTGGGAGGTTTGTCGGAATGACAATTGTAGAAATATTTAGGGCAGGAATCTAAGCCGTGAAACCAGGCCTCATAGTAACCGCAAAGAACAAATAAGAACTCACTGAGCCACACGGGGTGCAACTGAAGGTCGTTCAGGATGCAGGGGAGCTCTGGGGACCAGCTACCTTGTCCCCCATCAGTAGTCACAGCGCAAGAAGCTCTGCTCCAGAAATCAGCCATTCACAGCCGGCCTTTTTCATCTTCTGCTCCCATTACGAACTCTTCAATTCCTGTCCATATTTTGAGTTCATTTTCCCCACATAAGAAATTGGACTGGCTTAGCTAACAGTCATCATGCCTATTTAGGCTGAACTTTCCTTCTGGCTACCTCATTGATCACTCTCACAGATTACATTTGGCTGTCCTTGGTAAATTACCTACCTCTGTCTTAGTCCTTTGTGGGGTTAAGGGGAGCAGAACGTGTCCCCCTCTTTGTTGAATTTATGGTAATCTTTCATAATTATTCAAAATATTTAACCACTAATGGCACAGGCACTGGAGGATCAGTCCCAGTCAATGTGCCATTATGGAGCAACCCTGCCAGATACCTGGATGAGAGTCCAGCAAGCATGGTAATCAGTTTGTCCACTACCAGTTTACACGCCCATCAAAAAGGTAAGAGATCATAGCAGCACTGTTCACAATAGCCAAAAGGCACAATAACCCAAATGTTCATCAGCAGATTAATGGATATACAAATTGTGGTATATACATACATTAGAATATTATTCCATCGTAATAAGGAATGAAGTTCTGATCCATGCTACAATTTAGATGAACCCCCTTGAACACATTATGCTAAGTGAAAGAAGCCAGACTCGAAATACTACATATTGTATGATTCCACTTATATAAAAGGCCAAGAACAGGTAAATCCAGAGACAGAAAAAAGATTGGTGGTTGCCAGAGGCTGGGGATGGGGGAGACTGGGGAGTGTGTTAGTTCATTCTCACATTGCTACAAAGAAATTCCTAGGCCAGGCTTGGTGGCTCAAGCCTGTAATCCTAGCACTTTAGGAGGCTGAGGCAGGCAGACCGCTTGAGTACAGGAGTTTGAGACCAGCGTGGGCAACATGGCGAAACCCCATCTCTACAAAAAAAATACAAAAATTAGCTAGACATGGTGGTGTGCACCTGTAGTCCTAGCTACTCTGGAGACTGAGGTGGGAGAATCGCCTGAGCCCAGAGGCAGAGGTTGCTATGAGCCATGATTGCACTGCTGCACTCCAGCCTGGGCAACAGGGTGAGACCTTGTTTCAATAAATAAATAAGTAAAAGAAATTCCTGAGACAAGGTAATTTATAAAGAAAAGAGGTTTAATTGGCTCAGGGTTCTGTAAGCTGTACAGGAAGCATGGCAGCATCTGTTTCTGGGGAGGCCTCAGGGAGCTGTTATTCCCGGTGGAAGGCAAAGGGGCAAAGGGGGAGCAGGTGTCTTACATGGCAGGAGTAAGAGCTAGAGAGAGCGCGGAGAGGTGCTACACACTTTTAACAACCAGAGCCTGCAAGAACTCACTCATTGTGACGAGAACAGCACCAAGTGGATGGTGCTAAACCATTCCTGAAAAAGCACCACCATGATTCAATTACCTCCCACCAGGTCCCACTCTCAGCACTGGAGATTATGATTGAACATAAGATTGGGCGGAGACATAGATCCAAACCATATCAGAGTGCAACTGCTTAATGAGTACTAGGTTTCCTTTCGGCGTGATGGAAATATTTGGAACTAGATAGAGGTGGTGGCTGATGGTTGCTCATCATTGTGAATGTACTAAATGTCACTTAATTGTCTACTTTCCAATGGTTAATTTTATATTATGCAAAATTCATCTCAATTAAAAGATATGAAAAACGTAGAAGGGTGCTGTAAACCTGCTAATGACAAGTGGACAGTGGCCTTTTTCATTTTTTTTTTTTTTTTGCCAGTTTTACAGGCCAAATTAGTATGTTTGTTCTAAGGTCCATTTATTTTATTATCAGTAATGTTTATTCACTTGCCCAACAAATGTTTTAATAAGGGTCTTCCAGGTGTCAGATGTAGTGCTAGGTGCAGTGAACAGCAGCCACTGCCCTGGTGGAGTGTAGGAGGCCATCCCTCCCCACTTCTCCCGCAGTGAATTGGAATGACCCCTATGCAAAGCACCATGAAGGAGCTGTACCGGGGCTTCACTAATGTGGAATGGGGAGTTCCGGACTGCTTTGGAAAGCCTCCCTGACAAAGTGGGCTTTTAGGTGAGATCTGAGGTGAGAGTAGGAGTCAGTTAGGTCAGAGGAGGTGGAGTGATGAGTGAAGACGAAGGATAGGGCAGTGGGGGAGGGTACACCAGTGTTTAAAAGCACTGAAAGGAGAAGAAGCCGTAAAGAAGTTTAATCTTTGCCTCATAAGCACTGGGAGGTCAGTGAAGGGTCGTAAAGGTGTGTGCATTTGAGACATAATTAGATTCCTCTTTTAAAATGATCCCACTGTGTAGAGAATGCAATGAGGGAGACGTAGAGGGAGTCCAGGAAGGCCTTTTAAAGGGTGTTGCGCTAGTCTTTTTTTTTTTTTTTTTTTTGAGATGGAGTCTCACTACTCTATTGCCCAGGCTGGAGTGCAATGGCGTGATCTCAGCTCACTGCAAACTCTGCATCCCAGGTCCAAGTGATTCTCCTGCTTCAGCCTCCTGAGTTGCTGGAATTACAGGCACCCGCCACCACGCCCAGCTAATTTTTGTATTTTTAGTAGAGATGGGGTTTCACCATGTTGGCCAGGCTGGTCTCGAACTCCTGACCTCACGATCTGCCTGCCTCGGGCTCCCAAAGTGCTGGGATTACAGGCGTGAGCC
>NW_016805783.1:3664742-3674064 GCF_001698545.2 Rhinopithecus bieti
TTTTTTTTTTTTTTTTTTTTGAGATGGAGTCTCACTACTCTATTGCCCAGGCTGGAGTGCAATGGCGTGATCTCGGCTCACTGCAAACTCTGCATCCCAGGTCCAAGTGATTCTCCTGCTTCAGCCTCCTGAGTTGCTGGAATTACAGGCACCCGCCACCACGCCCACCTAATTTTGTATTTTAGTAGAGATGGGGTTTCACCATGTTGGCCAGGCTGGTCTCGAACTCCTGACCTCACGATCTGCCTGCCTCGGGCTCCCAAAGTGCTGGGATTACAGGCGTGAGCCACCATGCCTGGCCTGTATTTTTTTTTAATTGACACAAATTTTTTAATTGACACTAATTTAATTGACATAAATATGTATATTTATGTCACAATAGTATGTATCTATGGTGTGAAACATGTTTTGAAATATATATACATTGTGAAATGGCTAAATCAGGCTAAATGGCATTATGCGTTGCCTCGCTTATCAGGTTTTTTTTGTGTGGCAAGAACATTGAAAATCTATTCCCTTAGCAATTTTTCAAGAATACAATATTGTTTTTAACTATAGTCACCACGTTGAACAATAAATCACTTGAACTTATTCCTCCTGTGTAATGGAAATTCTGTATAGTTTGGCTGATACCTCTCAATTCCTCCCCCTCTCTCAGCCCCTGGTAACCACCATTCTACTGTCCGCTGCTATGAGTTTGACTTTTTTAGATTCCACATATAAATGAGATCATGTGGTATTTGCTTTCTGTGCCTGGCTTATTTCACTTAACATAATGTCTTATGTTAAACACTTAACATAATGTTTATCTGTGTTGTCACAAATGGCAGGATTTCATTCTTTTTATGGCTGAATGGTATTCCATTGTGTGTGTGTGTGTGTGTGTGTGTGTTTTCTTGATCCATTCATCTGTTGATGGACACTTGTATTGTTTCCATTTCTTCGCTACTGTGAATAGTGCTGCAATAAACATGGAAGTGCAGATACCTCTTCCGCATACTGATTTCATTTCCCTTGGATATATACCCCAGAAGTAAGATTGCGGATCACATGCTACCTTTATTTTTTAATTTCTTGAAAAACCTCCATACAATTTTCCATAACATCTGTATTAGTTTACATTTCCACAATCAGTGTATATGGATTCACTTTTCTCCACACCCTTGTCAAAGACTGTTGTATCTTTGTCTTTTTGGTAATCGCCATCCTAATGGGTATGAGACAATATCTCATTGTTGTTTCAATTTGCATTTCCCTGATGATCAGTCACATTGGGCATTTTTTCATATACCTGTTGGCTATTTATATCTTCTCTCTTTCTTTCTTTTTGAAACAGAGTCTTGCTCTATTGCCCAGGCTGGAGTGCAGTGGCAATCCTACTTCACTGCTGCCTAGAGCTCCTGCGCTCAAGCTATATTCCTGCCTCAGCCTCCCAAAGTGTTGGGATTACAGGCATGAGTGTCTGTGCATCTTCTTTCAAAAATGTTTATCCAGGTTCTTTGCCCATTTTATGCTAGTCTTAAAGAGAGAAAATGGTGACTTAGACTAGGGTGAGAACAATGGAAAGATATTTAGAAGGCAAAACTGACAACACCTTGCAGTATGTTGAATTTGTGTGGAGCAGGTGATGGAACCTAATGATGACTTCTAAGCTTAATACTTTTATGTTTTTTGAATTTCTTATTCATGTCCATATCTCATTATCAATTAGATAGTGTTAATGTTTTCTTTTATTTTCTGTAAATGGGGGTATTCAAGATAATAAATCCCAGTGTTTGTTTGCCTTTATTTCTTTTGAAGTGGGGGTGTTTTAAATTTCTCACATAATTAAATATTTTCATTGGTGTTATCCAGTTTTTCTTAAACTCTTACATTAAATTCACTCAGATAATTTTCAGTTTTTTTTGATAGAAAGCTGATTATATGAATACTGCAGAAATGAATAGGTATGAATTTTAATCTGATGGCTAATGAGCAACTAAACAGCATTTCAAAAAGATGCCAAAAAGGTCTCTGGAAATAACCCCCCTCCTTGAGTGTGGCCCAAGTGAACAATGTATTAAAATTTAGCCAGGCGCGGTGACTCACGCCTGTAATTCCAGCACTTTGGGAGGCCAAGGCAGGAGGATCACCTAAAGCCAAGAGTTTGAGACCAGACTGGCCAACGTGGTGGAACGCCGTCTCTACCAAAAAATACAAAAATTAGCCAGGTGTAGTGGTGCATCCCTGTAATCCCAGCTACTCAGGAGGCTGGGGCAGGAGAATCGCTTGAACCTGGGAGGCAGAGGTTGCAGTGAGCCGAGATCTTGCCATTGGACTCCAGCCTGGGTGACAGAACAAGATTCTGTTTCAAAAGGGAAAAATATATATATATATATATGTACACATATATATGTATTTTTTTCATTTAACTTCTGAATAGTGAATACACATCTCTTGTATGGGGCTATAGAGTGAACAATCTCATTCCCACCTCAGTGCATTCCACTGAATGTCCCCTCCCTACAATCACTTGTATTCATTTCCAGAATTTATTTATGTAAAAATAAACAAATGTTAATGTTTCTATTCTTCCTTCTTTATTTTTAAAATGAAAGTTAGCACACTGTACACATTGTTCTAAGCTTTGTTTTTCTTCATTGGGCTATATATATTGTAGCCCTTTCCATATCAAAATATAGACTGTGTCCTCATTTTTCAGAGCTGTACAGTATTTCATTATGCAGGGTGTACCATGATCTGTTTAACCAGATCCCCACTGAGTTCAACCTGTTTCTATTACGGTTTTGCAGTGACTAACCTTGTACACATGCCATTTCATAACTGTACAAGAACAACTCTAAGATAAATTCCCCCAGTCGAAATTTTTTTGAGGCATTTGGGTAATTACAAATACTGATCCAGGTTGTATACCTGAACAATTATAATTTTGTGAGCCTTCACTAAGAAAAATAATACAAGAGTGAGAAATTTCATCATGCTGTGTAGGGACCAACAAAGGACACCCGGAAGGACATTCAAATCCCAAAGCAGCAGCCAATGGCATATAACTGTGGAGAATGTCACAGATAAAATGACATGAAGTCCAGGGATCCAGTCAAATGTGGAGAACGTGTTTACAGAATAACATATAAGAAAAGAACTGAAATATTGGTGGGTTTTGATACTCAATGAAACCTGGGAATTCAGAGAATATTTTCATTTGTACTTGGATTTGCCATTAATGTTTCTCATTGTATAGCTTTCAATGTAACATTCTTATCTTTATGATTACAATAATATGCACATAAATTCATTTTATTTTAAAACCATATTGTATTTAGGCCTCTATTAACATTTTGTATAAAAATTTTTTTCTCCTATTACATGATTTATAACTTAATATTACTGTATATATAACCTGACACACAATGAAGGTTAAAATTACTTCCCAAATCATACTTTTAATTCACCTAGAATCCTTGTTAAAATGAGGGGAAGTGGGGAAGGGCATCCAGAGGGGAGGTCCTTGTTAAAAATGCAGCTTTCTAGGGCCCTCTGAAGTTCTGATTAAATAAGCTCCTTGGAAACAAACACAAATAATATAAATTATCAAATCTAAAGTAGTTACAAAACCAAATAACGAATGTAAACAACAAAATGAAATCACAATAAATTACTAATTTAAAAAAGCTAACAAATACCATAAGTATCACAGAACCTTGAAAATAACGTAATATTTTGCTAATTAACTCTCTGACACACATTTATAAAGCTTTTTTCTCTATCTTTTTTTGCTGTACAGACTTGGATTTCCTCCTTATGTGACCACAGTTTTGTAACATCATTTTAAAGACAGAAAGCAGAAAGAGAATTCAGTCTTCTGTTTAGTATGGTTGATTGAAAGTCTTTTTTTAAATTATTGACAGCTGTGATGCATTAAGCATTCGGTTTCACACAGACGTGCTTGCTATGTCTAGTGCTGCTATAGGTTTGTATCCTACAACCTGGAAATTCTGAGAAATTCTATTTCATGTGATTCCCATTTTGTAAAAAAGACTATTAATATATGCTGCGTTTTTTAATTGCTACATCATCAGGTACATTCCTGATAGGCTAAAATACCCATTTTGACCAGGCATCTGTAATAATGAAACATTCTGCTTGTTATTTTACCTGGCTAGTATTAAAATAATTTTCCACAGACTGGCTTCTGACTCCACATATTTCAAGCCTTGTTTCTTTTCTACTACCTACATAATTCTGGTATCAAGCATTATAAGACATGTTTATGTTTCAATATGACCTCTGGTTCTGCATCTTCTAGTTAGAGTGGCAGGTGGTTAGCACAGTGGGTGGTAGGAGTATTTCTGGAAACCATTCCTGCACCAGGACACCTAGCAATAACCTGGCTATACATGTGGAGATTGCACAACATGTAAATTCATCCTAATAAACCCAAACCTTAATGAATCTCCAAGTCAATTTCCCTTTAGCTAGATCCCAAAAGTTCCTGATGCCACTCCATTGCCACAGTTCACAAAGGAAAGTATGATGGAGGAGATGTCTAAGTAGAAAGAAAGCAGTGGTCTTAACCAATTGTAACTAAAATCCTTACTTTGCAACGATTCCAAAAACATATAATATAGCGAAAAATCATTAGGGCTCCTCCCAGAACCTCAAAAAGGGGTTGTGCAAGTGAGGGTTCCTGAAGCTTATGCTTTGTCAGTTTCAGGATAAATCGTCTTTGACTGTGTGGATTTGTGATTTTGATAGATATTGCTGAATTGTCCTCTGTAGAGGTTGTACCAATTTAACCTCTCACAAATAATGCAGTCTTCCTTTCCCAAGGTCTTGACTACAGAGTATGTATGAAATCCGTAGATTTTTGACAATCTGATGCATGGGGCACAACAACTTAGTGTAATTATATCCTGGGTTTCTCTAATTATGACTTCAGTTAAGCATCTGCTTTTAGGTTTAAGAGCCTTACGTGCTTCCTTTTCTGTGAACTCTCAATTCATTTTCTCTGCCTTTTTTCTATTGTTTTTCTGTCCTTTTCTTATTCATTGCTAGGAACTCTTCATATGTTGGTAGATTAGTTATTTTATCTTGATATGGGTGGCAAACTTTTATATTTGTTTGCTGTTAATGTTTTAATTATTCTTATAATGTGCCTGTTTTGTTGTTCTTTGCTTTTACTGAAGATTTTAATTACTCTATTAACTTTACTAACTTCATCATTTTCCTCTGTAAGCTCTTGATTTTTAGAAATAGTAGAAAGCCCTGCCCCACTTTAAGATGATAAATAAATTCTTCCATGTCTAGTATAAAAATGATTTCATTTTTTATATTTGAATCTTTGGTCTATGTGGTATGGAAAGTTTTTAAAAGTTGATGTGAAGATGCTAGGGTCTTCAGAAGATGGACTTCTGGATACTAATCAAAGGAAGAGAACTGTTCCTAAAACTTACCTTGAAAAAAAACTGTACTTCTAATTAAAGCTTAAATGTTAACAAACTTTCTTATTGAACTAGTATTTATTGGATACCTGTTATGTGCTGAATCATTACATTTCCCTATGTTGAAAAATACAACACTGGGAATGAAAGAGTTCCAAATAAAGACTAGTCTATTATCAAAAATAGAAATGATAAATAAATGTAGCCAGAAATAAAAATCCTTCATGTTTCCCAGACATCTTAATATTTATAGCACTGCAGAGAGTTCTGTTCTTTTTTCATGGTTGGTGCCACATGCTTCCTGTGGAGGAACTCATCCTTCTGTGGAGACAAGCAACCTTTCTTTGTAGTGCAGGTACTTATTTTCCAAGTAAAGATCAAATGCTCCTCTCAGCTGGAAACACCTACTCTCCATGCAGTTTCAAAGGGTTTCTCACTCTTGCATTCCAGACATGTCCAAACTAAACCCTGGTCAGAAAAAGACCTAGCACTGATATCCAACACAATATGTCTTTCACTCTGGAATTAGATCAGAAAAATATGCTTAATGGGAAGCTGCAGGACAAAGGATACAAAATAGCAGATATAAAGGATGAACAAATCTAAAGATGGAATGTACAACATGAGAACTATATTTAATCATTTTTGCTAAAAAAGTAGATTTTAGGTCCTCTTGCCACACACACACAAAAAGGATAACTGAGGTGGTGGATAGGTTCATTTGCTAACTATCATAACCTTTTCTCTCTACATGTATATATCAAGACATGTAAGCCTTAACTATATATGATAAAAATTTATATGCTTATTATTTATTTACAATTACAATTTAATAAGTAACAATTTTACATTAATACGTATTCAAAATTAATACTTACTCAAAATTCATCATTAACAAAGGTAGTCTTTATTCTCCTGAGGTGTTAAAGATGAATCCCAATCAGTCCTTTGGTTCTTCCTTTGGTAAGCTCTTTGAGCAAATTTAGGGAACTACAACCAACTTATTGCTGAGGAAAAGTGCCATCTCCGAAGCATAATCAGAAACAATGAACTAAAGTAATATGAAAATTGAAAGGTGCCTTTGAGATTGCTTGGTACAACCCTTTCATTTTAAAGATAAGGAAGCAGAGGCCCAGACAACTTTAAGCTTAATGACACGTTACCTATATTTATCTCAAGTTATCACGCCATGAATAAAAGAGCTACTCAGCCCTCTTTATTAATTTTATTTGATTACTTCATGCAGTTGGTATGTTAGTTTTGCTTATTCTAAAAAAAATGTAAGTGTAAAAAAGTGGGGAAAAATCACCCCAAATCTCTCTGCCTAGGTATATTCACTGTTAAAAGGCAGCAGGACCATCACAAAGCTTTGTTGTCAGTCAGTACCAGATAGAACCCCATCAACTCTACCACTGATTGGCTGTGTGATCATGGTCTAGTTACTCAACCTTTCTGAGCTTCAGTTTCTTTATATGTAAAAGAGAGATGACAACATTCAACTCATCGTGAAGATTAAAGTATATTACACAGGTAAAGCATTCAGGTCAGTGATTGGCATTGTATTTAATTCTTGTCAGCAATTATTAGTATTACAGTTGTGATAATACTCTATAAATTTTTGTATCATGCTTTTTTCACTTATTATATTATATATATTTTCCCAGATTACAAATGAATCTTTATTAATATACATTTTTATATTATGAACATTTTTTTTTATTATTTGAGATGGAGTCTCGCTCTGTCCCCCAGGCTGGAGTGCAGTTGTGCAATCTCAGCTCACTGCAACCTCCATCTCCTGGGTTCAAGTGATTCCCCTGCCTCAGCCTTCCAAGTAGCTGGGACTACAGGTGCCTGCTATCACGCCCGGTTACTTTTTGTATTTTTTTGGTAGAGACGGGGTTTCACCATGTTGGCCAGGCTGGTCTCGAACTCCTGACCTCAGGTGATCTGCCCTCCTCGGCCTCCCAAAGTGCTGGTATTACAGGCATGAGCCACTGCGCCCAGCCCATGGACATCTTTATAGAGCAAAAAAAAAAGATTATTTTCTACTCTTAACCCAAGGTTACATATACCCTTTCCCCAATAAGCTGGATCAGCAGCTCTCAACAAAGGAAAAAGGAAACAAGGGTTAATTCAGAAGAACTATTTTGAAATAAACAGCTGGATTTACAAGGGTGTGCATGAACATGCTTTGATGCATGCATTTAGAGAGTAAAGGATATAGAATAATTAATGGCTATCCTGGCAGATCAAAGTATCTCAAGAGCATTGCAGGCTGTGGAGTTAAACCGTTTGCACTTTTCCTGCATTTAGTGTGTGTATTTTGTGAGCATACTAATAATTTGTCCTTACACAGGACCTTTCATCTAGGGAGGAGCTGACAGCCCTTTGAAGATGTCAATAAGAAAGAGACCTGCTAATTAAGATTGCTTAAAAATAAAAACTCTCCTTCCAGTATGTTTACATGATTGCTGGGAAGGTTCTGACTCAAAGAGATTTGCTATCACAGGTGAGTTGTTTCATATGTTTTCTTTTAAAATCATACTGTTAGATTCCATGTACTGATAAAATGGCTTTTTCTAGACAGTCACACCAGATGTAACAATACTAATTCAACAATTTATGGCACGCTTGATTTGGAGATCATTTACCCAGAACATTTTGGGACAGAGCAAGGAGCTGTGCCATGTTGAATATTTGTAACGAGTTTTAAGATTATCAGACAAAGCTGTAGACTAAACTCAGCAAAACAAGTTTAGAAGAAGACAAAGCAAGAGCCAAGCACAGTGGCGTGTGCGTGTCATCTCACAGGAGGTTGAGGCGGGGATCGCTTGAGCCCACGAGTTTGAGACTAGCCTGGGCAACATAGTGAGACCTCCATCTCAAAAAGAAAAAAGAAAAAAGAAGGACAAATCATTCCCAGATCTTTATGAAATTATTTTTTTAGAGGAAATTCAAATAGCAAAAATTGTAGAGCTCCTTGCCTCAGTGCATGGTGAACAGGATGACTTTGTTAAGAGTACGAGCTTCCACCTCAACTACCCCACATTAAACAGACTAAAGCAAATTCCTACAGAGATGAAGTCAATTCAGCGAAATCTTCCCTAATCCCAACTGCCAGAATTGGTAGCACCTTCCTTTCTACTCCCTGGGCAGATGTTATAATTAATCCAACTATTTAGTATGTAAATCATTTTTCTTACGTCATATATATATATTTTTTGAGACTGGTCTCGCTGTGTCGCCCAGGCTGGAGTGCAGTGGCTCAATCTCGGCTCACTGCAACCTCTGTCTCCTGGGTTCAAGTGATTCTCCTGCCTCAGCCTCCTGAGTAGCTGGGATTACAGGCACGTGTCACAATGCCCGGCTGATTTTTGTATTTTTAGTGGAGACAGGTTTTTGCCGTGTTGGCCAGGCTAGTGTCAAACTGCTGATCAAGTGATCTGCCCGCCTCAGCCTCCCAAAGTGCTGGGATTACAGGTGTGAGCCACCATGCCCAACCATGTCATTTTTTTAATAGTTCTCCCACACAAAAGGGTAAACTCCAAGATGGCAGGAAATATATTTCATTCATCCTAATATCCTGTAGAGGGCTTAGCACAATGTCTGATCCTTAACACAACACACCCATTAATAACCACATCTTTTAATTGCGAATTTTATTATATCATTCTTGTAATAGAAAAAGAAACTGGGACTAGCACAAATGTTCATCAGTAGGGCACTGGCTTAATAAAGTTATGGACCATCCATACAATGGAATATTGTATCACTATAAGAAAGAATGGAGCCGACTTGGAAAAGTCGGCTTCATTAAATTGAAATGATGTTTCAATTAATTAATATTATATAATATTATGTATTAATATATTATATAT
>NW_016805783.1:3674310-3687543 GCF_001698545.2 Rhinopithecus bieti
ATTTTATATATATATCTTTTGGCAAAACCAAACCAAACCAAATGGGTGATTAATAGATGCATAGAATGAATAGATGGAGAGCCAGACAGATTGACTGATCCATTATTTAAAATAATTCATGGGAAAAGGAAGCCCTGAAAATATAAGCAAATTCTCAACTGAGTATTTCTGGTAAGTGGGGCTGAGGAGAGTGGGCTGGCCATAAGAGGACAGTCCTTTGATTTTTACTTTAGCCTCTGTATTGTATGGTTTTAGCAATGAGCAAGTATTACTTTTGGACATTAAAAGGGGAAATGTATTGACTCAAAGTTTGAATTTGTTGAACTTGCTTCAGTTGGACACGACCTAATATCCCATATTTCTCAGCTTCACAGCCTTTCTCCCTGACAGAGCTTCTGGCACTAAGCTGACAGAGGGGACAAAGTCTTCCTTTTTCAAGAGTAAGCATTTGGCTGGATTCAGACGGACTCCCTCGGGCATCTCCCTGGGGCACCTCTCCAAGGCCTTGCTTTCTAAACTTGGCTATACTAATGGGCTGGGACAGATTCCCTGGCTGACTCTGGAAGCTGTCAAAATCTCTCTGGTAATTTTCCTAGGCTTTTCTGGTCTGTAATGAGGCATCAACCTTTTTCAGTTGTAAATCAGCTCAGATCAAAATTCAAGCAGGAGACTTTGCTACCCCTCAAATCCTTTCGATGTTTGCTTTCTAACTGCTTAGTTCTTTCTTACTTGAAACTCCTGCTCCCCGGGGATAATCAGAAATGGCTACCTGCACTAACTTCTTAAGTCATCATTCTCCTGTTTTGATCAGCAGGAGGGGTGTAATCTGTTTTCCACAGTTCATGTAGGTTGGCTTGCTGCCAGCATGATTCTCTCAACTGAAGGAAAACTCAACAGTCTCTAAAATGGAAGGGCAAAAGGGAATTTGTGTGAATGATGTAAGTTAATCCCATTTCCTGGGATCTGGCCTGGCCCATTTTTAGAGGGGCTGGTTTAGGGTTAGTTTGTGGTTACATAAACTCATCAACATTCCGGAAGATGAAAGAACACCCCCTGGTGGTAAAATTATATCTCTGCACCACATCCCCTAAATTTCAACTCCCAGCCAAATTACCTACTTATACTTGTACCAGGGTACACAGGAGCATTCTTAGTCACAGAAGTCTATATAAAGAAACTAACTCAGTTTTATTCCTGCATGACATACAGAGAAACAAGCATTAGAATTTCCAATTTCCTATTATGCTTTTTTGTTCAAATTACTGTGCTATACATTACACAGATTAAAATCCTTAGCTTTATCATTGTATTATGGAAAAAAAAAACCCCATTACTACACAAACTCTGTAGCCCTAATTAGTTTTGTGCACAACATTATTGATGTTGTTATTGTTATGCTTATTTCAGGCACATTTCATTTTTTCAAATGTGTCTGATCTGTGATAGGCATACAATATAAAATATGTGGCTGGGTGCAGTGGCTCATGCCTGTAATCTCAGCACTTTGGGAGGTCAAGGCGGGTGGATCATGAGGTCAGGAGTTCAAGACCAGCCTGGCCAACATGGCGAAGCTCCGTCTCTACTAAAAATACAAAAATTAGCCGGACATGGTGGCGGGAGCCTGTAATCCCAGCTACTGGGGAGGCTGAGGCAGGAGAACAGCTTGAACCCGGGAGATGGAGGTTGCAGTGAGCCAACATTGTGCCGTTGCACTCCAGCCTGGGTGATAAAAGCAAGACTCTGTCTCAAAAGAAAAAAAAAATGTATATTTTTGATGCTCATAATGTACTGCTTCATTCTGCTGCATGCTACAATATCCAAAATGTATTCATAGTCATACAGTCCAGTCTTCTTCGTCTATTTGCTCACATTCTCAGGGTTGAGTTGATTTCAAAGAATATTATCAAAACAAATGCTCCAGCACTGTAATTAGCAGGCCTGGTGTGGAATGTTCCGCGTCAAGTCAGAGTTCCTGTGGATCCTGGATATTTGCCTTCCTGAGGCTCTGCCTTTGACTTTCCTTTTGGGAATAATGCCATAAAGGTCACTGTTTCCAGTTCAGAATATTCCCTCTCGTTTCTGTTTGTGAGAACTATGTTTAAAGCTTTTCCCCTTCACCAGTTGTCCTAATGGGCCTGGCATTGCTTCTGAAGTGGAGAGAGTTTAATAAACCCAGGACTCCTGCTTAGTCCCTGGGCATTTTTGCCTGCTCCTCGGCGTGTTATAAGAGAGTAGAATATCCTTGGAGAGGCCGAGGCACTGGAATTTGAAGTGAAAGAAAATAAAGAGGGTTCTGTTCATGACTTAAAACGTGATTTGCTTCTTGTCAAGATGCTTACTGGCCACCTGGTAGGGTGACCCACCTTTCTAGTTTGCCTGAGGGGTTGCCCAGGACTTTCAGTGTTAAACCCAAGATAGAAGGCCTTGGGAGGATTGCTCGAGGCTAGTTGTTCAAGACTAGTCTGGGCAAAACATAGCAACACCTTGTCTCTACAAAAAAGAAAAAAAGAAACAACAAGAAAATCCCAGGTGAAGCAGACCAGGTGAAGCACACCAATGGGGCTCGGACTGTATGAACCAGTTCTTTGCTCTTCTCATTCTCCTCAGTTAGTTCTTCATCTCTCTACCCATATCTGCCAAGTGCTATTTCTTTTCTTTCTCTTTTTATTTTTTATTTTTTTTTTTTTGAGATGGAGTCCCGCTCTATCGCCCAGGCTGGAGTGCAGTGGCACAGTCTCAGCTCACTGCAACGCCCGCCTCTCTGGTTCAAGCAACTCTCCTGCCTCAGCCTCCTGAGTAGCTGGGATTACAGGCGCCTGTTACCATGCCCAACTAATGTTTTGTATTTTTAGTAGAGACCGGGTTTCACTATGTTGGCCAGGCTGGTCTCGAACTCCTGACCTCGTGATCCACCTGCCTCGGCCTCCCAAATCGCTGGGATTACAGGCGTGAACCACAGTGCCTGGCCCGCACGTTTTTTCTTATGCCTCCTAACAAAATCCATGATGTTTGAAAATGATTACACATTAAGGATTTACTACATTTCAAAAGTAACAAAGGAAAACTTTTTTTTTTTGGTGTGGGTGTGTGTGTGTGTGTGTGTTTGTGAGTGATGGAGTCTCACTCAGTCGCCCAGGCTGGAGTGAAGTGGTGTGATCTTGGCTCACTGCCACCTCTGCCTCTCAGGTTCAAGTGATTCTCCTGTCTCAGCCTCCCGAGTAGCTGGGATTACAGGCACCCACAATCATGCCTGGCTAATTTTTTGTATTTTTGGTAGAGACGGGGTTTCATGATGCTGACCACGCTGGTCTCAAACTCCTGACCTCACGTGATCCGCCTGCCTCAGCCTCCCAAAGTGCTGGGATTACAGGCTTGAGCATTCTCGCCTGGCCCACCTTCTTCATTTGAGTTTACAAATCACACAAACATGAACTTGATGATGGCGCGCCTAAACCACTCTACTGTAATAACTTGTCATTGTTTGTAGGCGTATGTAGTGAAGGTTGACTATTCCATGTAAAATCCAGTGGTGGGGAGAGGAGCTGAGAGGACAAGCAGATAAATGCCACCACACTTGCCAAGTGAGTGCTGTAGGAGGCCCAAGAACAGAGAGATTACTGTGGGCTGGGACAACTGGGAGAGGCTTAATACAGGCAGTGGGATGTGGAGAAGGCTGCAGAGGACTCAGAAGAAAGGTGGGCTTTGATGAGAAGAATCACTATTCCAAGCAGAGGAAACAGCTGCCTGCAGGACCAGGAATGCCTGAATGAAAGCTGCAGTGGCTGGTTTCCCTGAAGCTAAATTTTCAAATGGGTGATCAGTTTGAAGAGGCTGTGTGTAGGACAATTTCTGTATTTCTGTATTGTTGTTTCTACATTTATTACAGGCAAAAATAAACACAACCTTACCAAACAGGGGAGCATTTTTTTCTCCTCCTGGCTCTTTGCCACCTTTTGTAGTGTTAGGCCTGGTCTCCCTAAAGAATTACCCGACTGTTTCAGTAAATATTTGGGGTGCAAAGAACTGGAGCATTGTCAAAACTTTGTGTGCCAACCCCGCCCTTCCTTCCATTGAGTCCAGTGCAGGGTGGGGCAGTCCTTGGAGTTCGAGTGAGGAAGCCAATCCTTCAGCTCCATGTAAACAAGCTCCCGCATGCTCAGAGCACCAGCCCTGGCACTCATGTTCTCAGCAAATGAGATGCACATTTCTACATGAAATGCAATCTTCAATGACTACTGGTCTTCCTTACACTTCACATCTCAGTAATAGGCCTTCAAAGACCTTATTATAGATTGGACATATCAAAATATCATAGCACGATTTCACCTAAATAGCCTTTTCCTTACATGAATTCTGCTGTTTTTTAGAAAAAGAAACCTCTTTCAGTCCAGTCAAAGACAAGGTGAAGATGTGCCTGTAAACCAGATAACCACTGTTAAAAATGGGACCAAGAAAGAGAGAGTAAAATAGAAAGTGCCTCTAGGGAGGTTTGAGAGAAGGAACACCAGGAAGGTTTGTATAACTCCACACCAGCTTTTTACCTGAAAATTTCTTCCACATAAAGATGAAGCTTTCAGATACTCTTGGAAGATTAAGTCTTGCTTTACACACCAAGAGTCTACATCAGTATTTCCTCTTTGGTGAGGAATAGATAGGGCCTTTGGTGCTTAAACAGAAGAGACCGCAGATACGAGAAAACACTACCAAAAAAGGAGACTTAGGATCTGAAAAACAAATCTCTTATATCCAAATTTTG
This sequence comes from Rhinopithecus bieti, assembly GCF_001698545.2. Taxonomy (NCBI): domain Eukaryota; kingdom Metazoa; phylum Chordata; class Mammalia; order Primates; family Cercopithecidae; genus Rhinopithecus; species Rhinopithecus bieti. The sequence goes on from NW_016805783.1 coordinate 3,679,067, forward strand.
CTAAAACTCACCATAGCTTTTATTTGAAATTGTGTGAGTCACGGCAGCACTCTGAAAATCTGTCTTTTCTTTTCCTTGTTTCGGATTCGTGGTTCCTTCATACTGTATGGTGTTGACCACCTACTGCTTTCGGTTAGTTGTTCAGTTTCCCTCCCCCCTCTCTCAAACTCTTTTTTATAGACTATTTTCATCTGCCCTATTTCTGATCCTGAACATCCACCTTGGTTCCTCCTGGCTGTGTTTATTCATTAACTCACAAAGATTGCTTCCTTTCTCAGGTCTGAGGAAGCCTGATGATAGGATCGGATAGGATTCTGTGCTGGAGAAGACATTAATTCAAGGATAAATTGTTGAGTTGAGTAACAGCATCTGTTCAGAATAGTGTGCTCACCCTTCTGCTTTTCATGTGTTTGTTTTGTTTGAAGTCATAGGTGGTGTATTCTTATGCTTAAACACATGGGAGGGAAAAACCATTAGACAGTGAGAGTGTGGACTAATCAGACATATTTTTTCCTTTTCTAAAAACTGGCTTCATCCTTATGTGTCCACTGGTCCTTAATCATAGCTACAGCTGAGACTGCTTCTCTCCCTCTTCCCTTTGTCTCAGGCATCCTTTCTTCCACACTTCTTTGTAAATCATTACTTTTTTTTTTTTTCCAGGCTGGAGTGCAATGGCACAATTCTGGCTCACTGCAACCTCTGCCTCCCGAGCTCAAGCGATTCTCCAGCCTCAGCCTCCTGAATAGCTGGGTTTACAGGCGCACACCACCATACCTGGCTAATTTTTGTATTTTTAGTAGAGATGGGGTTTCACCATGTTGGTCAGGCTGATCTCGAACTCCTAACCTTGTGATCCCCTGCCTCGGCCTCCCAGAGTGCTGGGATTACAAGCGTGAGCCACCGGGCCCGGCCAAATCATTACTTTTTAAAGAAACTTTGCAATCAGTTCTGCCCTTGATGGGTGTCCATTAGGACACTATCATTTGAATTAAATGCTAAGGTATATTTGCTATTAGGTTAAAAGTTTCCTTGGAGTGGGACCAGTTATTTTCATCTTTTGTTGATAAGTAGTTACTTTCAAAGTCCTGGCTTGAAGATCCTTATTTTGAATTAGGAATTCTTATCTCTGAATAATTTGAACAGTCCCAGACAATATGGGTATCTCCCAAGTCTACCAGACAGTCGTCCTCTGTTGGAGCAATACAGCGTAGGTCTAGAAAGGAATTCAGCTGCAGTAGACCGACTGCTGTTGTCCTAAAGGGTGATCAGGCAGCTGAAACAAGAACAGGTAAATAAGCTGCTAGGAGAATATTCTACCACTTCTGTCAATTTAAATAGCACTGCCAAGTCATAGCGTTCTCTGAAAGTTCAGTTAGTCCTGGCTTATGGCCCAGAGCACTTAGCATAGATCAGCCCATTAGCCCTCCCTGCATTCCTGAGTCAGGGAGCTGACAAGTAGAAATAACCCAGTTTCCAAATGTGAACTCAGAGGCACAGAGGGTTAAATAACTGCCACAGAATCACTAATTCAGGCAGTTGAGTGGTGCACATGTAAGACCAAGAATGTATCAAAACGGTCCATAAGACTGAGCATAGTAACCATTCCAGCGCTAATGTTCCTTTAAGTAGCACATACTCAATGCTGTGCACCATAAAACACCTCTCCTCCTAATCCCTAATACTCAGAAGTGAACAGGCTGACTTTTGGCAACAGTGTCTACATAGAGAAGTTTGTCTCCTGGATCATCTTTTCTCTGAGACAATTTTCTTTCACTCTATGGCCAAAACTGTGGACTCTTGGGCTAGAAATGCCAGAATTCAACTCTTGGCCATTCTGCTATGACTTTGGGCAAGTTACCAAACCTCTCCATGACTTTGTTTCCTCATCTGTAAAATGGGATTAGTAATAGTACCTACCTCAGTCAGGTTGCTGCGAAACTGAATGAGTTAATTCACATAAAGCACTTGAAACAGAGCCTGGCGCATAAATACTCAATAACAGAGAGCTGTTTCTTTTGTTATCATTTAGTGTGCTTCCTTTCCTTCTCTGGAAAGCCACCTCATCCCAGGGCCTTCTATTCTCTTACTTCCTCTTCCTATCAAAATAGCCAATGATCCACTATCAGCCATTAACATTTAGTGAGCAAAGTTTCATGTCACCTCTGCCAGCTGATTCGCTTGTGGTCAATCTTTGTCTCTAATTGTGTAATGAAAAACTTCACTCCCTGTTTAAGGAATTTCAGGTACCACAAATGTTTTGAGGGAATGAGGGAAAGTGGCAGACAAAAACAAGAAACAATTCAGTTACCCCTGAAGGTATTTGAAAGAAACCTGCTTAAGGTTCCTCTTCTGCAAAAGCACAGGTCTACCCACCTGACCAGAACTGCCCACCCGCTGACCTTTTTAAAATTCCCCTTCTCCATCCCTATCCTGTTCCTTCCTGGCTCAATAGGAACAACATTCCCTTTACTCACTCTTAGTATCTGGTCTTTTTTCCTCTCACTCTCAACCAAGACCTCCCTCCAATCAACAGAAGCATGGGGTCTATTTTCATGAATCCTCTGCCCTCCTGGCAACTTTTGACCTAGGTTGTCCTCATTGCAACCTTGCTTTTTTATGATCCTGTTGTGTGGACCAAAAGTGAGAAGATCGGAGCTGTAAAAGTATAATTTTCACGTATGAAAGTAACACCAGCTACATATGTGATTGCTTACCAATTATGTCTGTTTGCCTATCAGTGTCATAATAGATTATTATTAAATATATAAAATATTCACTTTATTAGGCTTTATTTGGAAAAAGCTAAACTCACGTATGCTTAGCCTTCTTAATGAGTGACTCTTGCAGCATTACCATTTGATCATAGCGTGGGTCATTGTGTCCTGCCTCCAGGTGCATGTAATTAAATATATGAACCTCAACTCTCAACCCTAAGTGAGCTATGTGGGAGGGTAGATAGGATAGAAAGAATTCAAAGGCCTGAGATTGCTTTCTCCCAGGGCCTGTTCCTAAACTATACCACCCAGAGGTAATATTTTAAAACCACAAGGCTTAAAAGGCAGCGATTCTCAGATGTAACTTCCAGTCATCCGTGAATGATAATCTACCTTTTAAAGACTTTTTATTTATTTATTTTTTAACAGAAATAGAAATCATAGCTCATATCACCATTTTAAATGTCATAAATAACTTGGCTTATCAGAAACACCAGGCAGTTTTCTTATAGCTCGGGAAAACTTGAGGCAGTTGTTGACCTCTTGGTCTTTGTTTTCTGACTAGCTCATTACTCTATCTTTTCAAATGTTCTTTATTAAAGCCCCATTATTTACATTTTTATATGAAGAAATGTTACATTTTAATAAATTTTTATTCATTACCTCACCAACATTTTATTATATGTTTTAAAGCTCCTTTGTCTACTCATAGTAACCCCCAAAATAACAGGTTTTATTTCTTCTAAGTTAGTGTCTCCTGTTAACTGTTTTCCTTGGCAATGTCAATCATATACCCTTCAAAAAAGATCAGGATCATATCTGTTTGCCTAGTCACCAAGATGTTAGAAGGAATTCTTTCAGTGGAGCCAGCTTTATAAGTTGCCAGTGGTTATTTTAGCATGAGTGGGCCAAATGTAAAGGACTTAACCTCACTATAAACACCATAGGATATATAGCTTTGTTTTCTGGCCCAGTAATGGAATGGTTTCCAAACTATGTTCCATAAAAACTTCAGGGGTTTGACAAGAGATCTTTGAGTATCTGGCTGGGCACAGTGGCTCACACCTGTAATCCCAGCACTTTGGGACGCCGAGGCGGGCAGATCACTTGAGGTCAGGGGTTCGAGACCAGCCTGGCCAACATGGCAAAACCCTGTCTCTATTAAAAATACAAAAATTAGCTGGACATGGTGGCACGCGCCCATAATCCCATCTGCTTGGGAGACTGAGGCAGGAGAATTGCTTGAACCTCGGAGGCAGAGGTTGCAGTAAGCTGAGATCACACCACTGCTCTCCAGTCTGGGTGACAGTGAGACTCTGTTTCAAAATAAAAACCAAAAACAGACTGGGTGCGGTGGCTCACACCTGTAATTCCAGCACTTAGGGAGGCTGAGGCAAGCAGATCATGAGGTCAGCAGTTCAAGACCAGCCTGGACAACATGGTGAAACCCCGTCTCTAGTAAAAATACAAAAATTAGGCAGGCGTGGTGGCAGGCTCCTGTAATTCCAGCTACTCAGGAGGCTGAGGGAATAGAATTGCTTGAACCCAGGAGGTGGAGGTAGCAGTGAGCTGAGATCGTGCCATTGCATTGCAGCCTGGGTGACAAGAGCAAGACTCTGTCTCAAAAACAGCAACAACAACAACAAAACCAAAAACAAGAAATCTTTGAGTATCTTAGGGGGAAAAATGTATCACAGTGTATATTTTTGGTTGGTGCCCCAGTTCCTCTGCGCCAGTCACCACCCTGTGACAAACTACTACTCCACTCTCAATTACATAGGAAATTTGTGAATGCTTGGCCAAATGTGATATGATTCAAATTTAATAATTCAAATCTTATTTTATATGTATGCTAATATTTATTGAATTCTTATATACCAGCACTTAATTGGATTAATTGAATTAGTCTTCTTAACAATTCTATGAGGTGGATGCTCTAATTATCCCCTTTCACAGATGAGGAGGCAGAGACTTAGAAAGGTGAGGAAACTTGCTCAAGGTCTCAGAGCAGAAGGAATTTAGCCATGATTGTAACCCTGGCATTTGGCTCCAAAACCCATGATCTTAAACACCATGATCTGCTACCTGTGAGAGGCAACTGCGGTGGAATAACCTTCTGTGAAATGAGGCATTCCTTTTATACAGTAAGCTTGGCCCCTCTTCTCCAACATACTCCACCTTGACAAATGTATAAATTATAAGCTTGGATTTTTAGGTGTCCATGTTAATCATGTACTGGGGAGCGGGGCACCCTGCAGGAAAACACCCTGGGGCTGTTTTCCATGCAGCCAATTGAGAGCCTGCCAATATTCCCAAGCTTCACTTGCTAGTAGAATGGCAATGACTTCCTTCTCTGATGACCAGTCCTGTGGCACAACCTCCTCCCAAAGGCCCTTGGGTCAGCATTGCTCAGGGAGGGGAACTGCAGTCCCCCTACTCTCCCCGCCACCCCCCAACCCTCACCAGTTTTTTCAGCTCCTGGCTGCTTGGGAGACCAATGAGCTATCCCTGGAGGTTGCCCTCACCTCATTGCCTACAGGTTTGCAGAGACCTTCACTATGGGTAGTTTCTGTATGTCTCGGAGAGGTTGATGGATTGCTGTTCTCTTATTATTCAATCATATCAGTCTCTAGCTTGAGATTTCCTGGGAACAAAAGAGTTACACTGCTGGTGCCTTATTGCTGCTGACCCTACCAAATCTCTAGCTACCAAGTGCAGTCCCCTGGAGCTCACTGAGGTCTGCAAACAAGCTCATGCTGACTGCACTCCCAAAGCTCCTTCACTCCTCACTCCCCCATAGTCCATCCCTTATGGGAAGTGGTTATTCTGGGACTGTTGTCATGATGACTGTTCAGTGGCCCAAGAAACCCATAACTCTGTCTCCCTCAGGCAGATGGAGCCTTGCCTCTCAGGGTTACTACTCCATGGACAGGAATAAGGTAGACAGGCCTTCTGTCCTTCTCAGAAAGTCTTGGAGCTCTTACTTGTCCTTCAGTCCCAAAAAGATAACTTTGTTTACCCAGTAGCAGTTTTCTCTACTGGAGTTACAAACCAGACTCTTGGGCATCCAGGATTCATCCATTCATCCATCCATCCAACCAACCATTTATCCATTCATCCATTCATTCAGCCATCCATCAATCCACCCATCCATCCATTCATCCATCAATCCCTCTGTACATTGATCCACTCACTTTGTATAAAGCATTTACTGAGCCCTTCCTGTTAGTGGCTTTTTAAGCATTTGGACTTACAATGATTAATAATACACAGTCTCTGCACTTGAAGAGCTTATAGTCTATTGGGAAAGATTGAAAAATAAATAGGTAATTACAGTATCACATATCACATAAGAAATGTTCACATAAGAGATGTTATCACATATCACATAAGAAATGTTATTGCATTTCCGAGCACTGAGGGAGGCACCTGCAAATGACCTTGACCTTCCACGTCTCTCTTTGAGGATAAGGCATATCCTATTCCATTGTGACTACTGACCAACCTCCATAGACTCTTCAGGGCCTGGGCTAAAGTGCAATTTGTAAAAGGGAAGTGGAAAATGCTGCACCCTTTGCTAATGAACCAACCCACTTCAGAAGCAAAGGTATTATATCAGCGATACTGGGAGAAAACATGTTTTGTAGCTTAAGTCAGCTTTTCTTCCCTTCCTTTTTAAAATGAAACTACTTAGAGCACTGGTCAATGTTAATATCCGAAGTATCAGAGTCCTTATCCAGTCAATTCTTCAAACTACAAATTAACTTGCCAGGGTTCAGTGGGTATGTTGCAATGTTCACAGTTAAAAGCCCTTCAATTATTTTGTCACGCACCTCGACTCTGAACATGTTGATGAAGCAAACTATCTCGGAGTTCTTTCTTGACGTTCTAGACCCAGTGGGACTTTCCTGTTTCTGATGAGTCTTAACTTGGATCACCCCTGCAGCTTCATGGCAATCTCTGCAGACTTCCCAGAATAATTTTGACTGACACTTGTTCTACTTTCCCCAGGTCAATATTTTGCCCTTCATCCTACTATTTCAAAAACATGTCATTGGGTTGGGCGCAGTGGCTCAAGCCTGTAATCCCAGCACTTTGGGAGGCCGAGGCGGGCAGATCACCTAAGGTCAAAAGTTTGAGACCAGCCTGGCCAATGTGGTGAAACCCCGTCTCTACTAAAAATACAAAAAAATTAGCCGGGCATGGTGGTGGGCACCTGTGATCCTGGCTATGCAGGAGGCTGAGGCTGGAGAATCACTTGAACCCAAGAGGCGGAGGTTGCAGTGAGCAGAGACCGTGCCACTGCACTCCAGCCTGGGCGACAAGAGTGAAATTCCATTTCAAAAAAGAAAAAAAGTCATTAAATTAAAAGTCTTTTCATTCTTGGATCCCCAATTTAGTCAGTTCTTCCCCTGTGCAAGACACCCTGATATTTACAACAAACACTCTGAGTGTCTTGGCCATTGTCGGCCTGACCCAATAATGGCTCCAACATTCAACATCCATCTTTTTCCAGTTGAAAAACTTCTTGGATAGAAAACTGATACAGTCAGCATCTGATAGAGTCTAGAAACTATGCTAAGCATTTTCACTTATGCTATCTCATGTAATTCTCAAAATAACTTTATGAACTGGGTAGAACAGTACCTGTCACGTAGGAGATGTGCCAAGAGATGCTCATAAAATATTTGTTGAATGAATGAAAAAATTACAATCCCCATTTTACAGACGAAAAAACTGCAGGTGAAAGAGGTCATGCCATTTACTTGAGACCCCTCAGTGGCCAAAGAAGGTCTGTTTCTTTGTTCGTGTCCTCTGTATTACCTGACTTTAGAGCAGTAAAAGTTAAATTCACTCTTCAAGAAGCTTACGCTGCATCATCATTTGACACTGAAAGGATTTTCTAAGTCATTGCAATCAACACTTACTAAGCCCCCTCAAATAATCGAAGTCCTTTAATCCTCAAACGTGAAAGCAAAAGGCAAGGCTCTTTTTGTCTGTGTTGGATAAAAGTCTCTCCTGAATCTCATCTGCCTTGGATATCAATTATCCAAAGAAGTATAGAGACACTCTTGGGAAAATTTGCCAGGAATCATCTTTTTCACTAGGAGTGTAAAAAAAAATCATGGAGTAAAATTAATTTTAATGACTTTAATTTATGTAAGAGCTAAGGAAGTAACTATCTTACTGACATAATCTTTGCCACATCACCCTTTTGTCTGTCTTGCTGAGTTTGGACTCCTTTCCAGGTTGCAGCCCCACCCTGTGTCCCACTCCTGTCCCTCCACCCACCCAGTGTGCCCCTGGGTCCTGATTCACACCCGCTGCCCCCAACACGTGAAGCTTATTCCTGGCTGTAAGCCATTATGTGGAAACGCTCCCAGCACCTGAAAGATGGCTCCGCCTCCCAACGACTTGACCTTTTAAATCAAAGCTCCGCTTCTTGTGCCACCCACAGTCCTATCTCCCTGTTTGGAATTACTATTGCATTAGTGGACATTTGTTGTATAGAGCTTAGCTTTATCTTCCCACCTTGATTGGACATTTGTTGCCCTCATCATAAGCATACACCTAAACATGTGTATATGTTAAGAAACATGTTTCTTAATTATTCCCAGGCAAATCCTGGGTGTAAGAGGTGGGTAGTGTAAAGTCCTATTAAGTACTCCTTCATTGAACCTGGGAGGCGGAGGTTGCAGTGAGCCGAGATGATGCCACTGCACTCCAGCCTGGGCAACAAGAGCGAGACTCCATCTCAAAAAA
>NW_016805783.1:3687981-3719449 GCF_001698545.2 Rhinopithecus bieti
AAAAAAAAAAAAACAAAAGGGGGGGACCCCAATCCAAAAAAAAAAAAAAAAAGAAAAGAGACAGGGTCTCACTCTGTCCCCCAGGCTAAAGTGTAGTGGTGCAATCATAGCTCATGGCAGCTTCGAACTCCTGGGCTCGAGCAATTCTCCTGCTTCAGCCTCCCGAGTAGCTAGGACTACAGGCATGTTCCACCACCCCTTGCTAATTAAAACAAATTTTTTTTTCTTTTTTTTTCATAGAGACTGGGTTTTGCTATGTTGCCCAGGCTGGTCTTGAACTCCTGGCCTCAATAGATTCCCTATTAAGTAGTTTCGACTGGCTGCTCCCACCAGGAGCACCTGGTCTATATCAGGCACCAAACAAAAGGAACCCTGACACTCTCACCTTTCATGGCCTTGCCTATGAATTTCTTCTGCAGAAAAAGGGGAGTCGTGCTGGTAATAGCAATTCGCAGTTTTCTTTATCTCTATAAACTGGACTACAGGCTATGTTCTTCAAGGGCCACGAGTCCAAAGCTGAATTCTCCATTTCCCTCAAAACCTATTCCTTCTTTTATATTATTCACCTAAATTAGTGACACCGCCTCCAGTCTCCATGATCTAATCTCAATATTTAACTCTTCCCCCACCGCCTCAAACACACTCCCTAATTCAATCAGCCAATTCTTATTTTATCTACTAAATATTTCTCAAATTGTCTATTCCTTTTTATTCCCACTGTTTGAGTCAGACCCACGTTGTTACTTTCTTGGATTATTGTAACATATCCACTGATTTCCTTCCTCTTGTCTTTCCTCATTCCCCTTTAACCTAGTCACCATGTGGTTCTGTCAGTCCCTTGCTTAAAAATCTTTCAGTGACTTATAAAACCAAGTCTAAGTTTTCGATCTTGGAAATAAAAAATACCGTTCATGACATGGCTTTTTGTTATTATTTATTTCTTTATTTATTTTTAGTTTCTTGTAGAGATGAGGTCTTGCTATGTTGCCCAGGCTGGTCTCAAATTCCTGGCCTCAAGCGATCCTCCTGCTTCAGCTTCCCAAAGGGTTGGAACTAGAGGCATGAGCCACCCTGCCCAGCCTCATGGCTTCTTTTTAACTTTCCAGGCTTTATTCTGCTATTTCCTACCTCTCACTTTTTCTGGTACTCCGACTCCTCCCAAATACAGTAGTCCTCTTTTAGACAGTTTCACTTTCCACAGTTTCAGTTACCAGCAGTCAATCGAACACATTAAACAGAAAATTCCAGAAATAAATAATATGTAACTTTAATTGCATGCATTCTGAGTATCATAATGAAATCTTGCACATTCCTACTCCATCCTGCCTGGGATGTGAATCTTCCCTTTGTCCAGGGAATCCATGCTGTATACACTACCCACCTGTGAGTCACTTGGTAGACATCTTGGCTATCAGATGAAAAAAACATTGTCTATAGAGGGTTTGGTACTATCAGGCGTCTATTAGGGGTCTTGGAACATATCCCTCATGGATAAAGCGGGCCTACTGTATACCTAAAATTTTGTACTTACTGAAATCCCCTGCATAACTATGACTTATCCTTTATATCTGAGCTTAGATGTCGTACTTTGAACCTCCAGGTTGATCTAAATGCTCTTTGTAAACCCATAGAAACTGTGCTCACCTGTCTTCTCACTAACCACATTATATTGATAAATAAGTGTGAGGACATTAGACTGAGGTGGTTTTAAAGGCTTGGGTTCCTGTGTTAGCAGACAGAAACCTAATGCAGACTCATTTCCTCAAACACTCCCGCCCCCATCCTCCCTGCCTCAGGGCCTTTGTACTTGCTGTTTGCTCCACCTGGACCTCTTCCCTCAGTGGTCACACAGTTATGTTCTCCTTTTCATCTCTTAGTTTTGTTTTTTTTTGTTTTGTTTTGTTTTGTTTTGTTTTGTTTTGAGACAGAGTCTCACTCTGTTGCACAGGCTGGAATGCAGTGGTGCTATCTCGGCTCACTGCAACCTCTGCCTCCTGGGTTCAAGCGATTCTCCTACTTCAGCCTCCCGAGTAGCTGGGACTACAGGTGCACGCCACCATGCCCAGCTAATTTTTTTGTATTTTAGGTAGAGATGGGGTTTCACCATGTTGGCCAGGCTGGTCTTGAACTCCTGACCTCAGGTGAGGAGAGACCTGAGAAAGACCTCTCAGCCTCCCAAAGTGCTGGGATTACAGGCGTGAGCCACTGTGCCCAGCCCCATTCATAGCATCACCCTCCTCAAAGAGGCCTTCTCTGGCCCCCTTATGTAATGTGGTTCCCACCTCTTCATAACACTTATCATAAACTAAAATTATCTGGTATATTTACTTGTTAACACTCTGCCCCACCTCTATTAGAAAGTAGGCTTTAGGAGGGCAGGGAATTGTTTAACTGGTCCTCCTGTATCAGTAGAATTTAAAACAGTTCTTAGAAACAGTTGTTCAATAAATATGCAGAATGAAAGAATGAATAAATGAACAGGAAGTCTTGCGCTCAGAGTTGAGCACAAGATTTCTATCTGAACTCTCTTCAGTTTTCTGCCATTATATTCAGTTCCCCAAGAAAAATGCAAAAAGGAGACAGTTCAGCCAAGTGTACACCAACTGTTCTGATAGAGGTTGCTGCATAGTCTGTTCTCCCCTGCAGACTCCTCCACGATCCCTGATTCTCCCTCCCCCTTCCCTCAACTTCTGACATCAACATTGACTGACAGTCAGTCCCTGCAGTCTTCCTTTCTCCATGTTTCCTGGGGCCACCATGAACTCACTGAGGTTTCTGCGGGGGTGTAAGCCAAATAGAAACTGTGAGTGAGTATACTAAGTATTACGCGGAATAAGAAAGAGGATTTATTAGAGTTTTGTAATCCCTGGATTTCTCCCTACCTAGTTTTCCCTGGTGATAGACATGGGCCACGCTCTTCACTTGTGCTGGGGTTGTAAAGTCTATTAACCAACAGCTTAGGATGCCAACAAGCCAACAGGGGACATTTTTGCAAACAGATTTAAATATGCATCTGTCAGATGGTCACTTGCCACATGATGTTTGTGTTCCATAATTCCACCACTTCACATCTAAATCCAGCCTTAAGGGCTCTGTAGGTTTGGTATCTAAGGACTTGTAGAGAAGAACCACTGACACTTCTAAAATCAAATTATCTAAACTCCCTTTGAAATTGTAAGGCCTTTGTTGAGGAATGTCAACAAAGTGGTCCTGCCAGAATCTGAGAAATACCTCTGGGGCACTTTGCACAGCATACTGGCCAGGCGGGAGCGTTGCATACAGCAGATCTTGGAAATGGATTGCCTGGTTATCCTGCAAATGAAGCATTATGCATTTTTCTGGTTGAGAAGAGATAAAAACCTGGATCAGACGGAGTGAAATGTGGCCAACGTTTGGCAAGGGCTTTCCAATGAAAAGAAAAGGTCGAAACAAAGAGCAGAGCATGCAGTTTCAGAACTCCTAGGAGAAAGAATTTGGTGTTTGTAATTAGAAATTTTATATCAGGTGTTAGATTCACAAAGTGGGCAGGCAACTTTCTGGAAAGCTAACTGCTGAGGACAGGGAGTCACTGTGTTCACCACTGGACTGGGGCTGGCTGAAAGGGATAACTTATGGCGAGGATTGAGGACCAGACCGGGCTGAAGTCCAGCATGTCGAACAGCAACATGTTATCCAAGAAGAGGCAAAGGCCAAACCACAGAGAATCTGAAAGGACAAAGAAGCCACTGTTCTGCCCTGACAAGTGCCAAGAAACCTCCTTTAACCTCTTTGCTTTTACTCAAATATTTAATGGTAAACTCTTCCTTATGGCTTTTAATGGTCATATATATATATATACACACACACACACACACACATATATATATTTTCTGGCGAGGGTCAGAATCAGATAACATGAGTTTGGTTGTATTTGAAAGTAAATGGAAAAATGGAAAATAATGATGCTGTAGTTACCAAGAAGGCTAAACGAGCTGGGAATTTGGTGGTTTCGAGGTGGATTTGGTTCTTCATTTCCTGCCACTTCGATGTTAATCTGTGTGCCATTGTGGGGGAGATACAGTGACTCATTTGCACACAGGGTCATGTAGTACTTTCTGAATTGTGATAAACATTGAGAGACAGGGTACGACCATCAGAGGCAAATTTTGCCAATTAAACTATATTGTGTAGATCATAAAGTGTTTTTCTAAATTAAATCAAATCAGTAAGTATTTATCAATCAGGTACTTATGTGAGAGGCTAACACACAAAAGCAAACAGGATTTGACATGCAAGGAAATGAAAAACAAGCTGGAAAATAGGAATTATAGTTGATCTTTTCTGAATTGTTTCCACAGACTCAGAGACAGGAAGTGAACTAACTAACAGCCAGAAAGGAAAATTTTTTCTGGGAAATCTCTCTTGATAGAGCCAAAACAAATATTTTGATCTGGGAGAAAACAAAAGTTTAAATGAATGTAAAACTGACCTTCACATTCAGACGCTAGGTAAGTCAAAGAACTTCCATTAAATACTGATCACTTATTCTGTGGTAGGTACTGCTTATAGGAAGTTGAAAAGATATGGTGGCATTTATGAGGACATTTAAACACATATTATTCTGTGCAAAACAGGCACTATTCTGTGCCAAAAAATTTTTCTTTGTCCTCAACACTTCTTTGTTGTTGTTTAGGAATGTTAGAAGGATAAGAATATTAAGAGCTATTGTTATCTGAAGTTTATGACTTTGGCAAAATCTATCAGAGACTCTTTGTTCATCAAATGAAGAAATGTGGACTGGGTGATGATATCATTAGGTGGTTTTGTTTTGGTTAATTGGCTGTAACTCAGCACCATTGATTTTTTTTTTTTTAATTACTGGCTGCTGAGAGTAGTCAGCCTCCACCTTGAGTCCTTGAATCCCAGAAGGTTCTTAAAAGTCTCAGTGCTATTGGGACTAACTGAAATATCAAATATCTTTGCCGTGAACTGGAATTATATCAACTTCACCATCAAATGCTAGATAAGTAAAGTGGGAAAGAACATTTAGAGTATATGTCATTTACTCACTTGTCCAGCTACCCTAAACTCTCTCCTTAAATCAGATTAGGCCACCAGAAGACCATATGCCTGAACCACATTAAATTGCCTCTCACCAAATGGCCTTTGCTGGCCACAGAGGCTCTGAGAGGTAAGGTTTCCCCAAAAAGAAGGTGAGACAAATAAAATGCTGGATATGATGGAACTTTTGGAAAGACAAATGAAAAATTATTGTAAGAGGTTACAAGAAGAAAAAAAGAAATAGAAACTACTGGAAGAACTAAAAGCTGTATAGGAAGGAAATTATCACTGTAATACCCTACTTGGCTCTGCCCTGAGCAGCAATTACATGGTTACTATACTGAAAACATTGTTGAATATCTAAATAGAATTTAGTGGTAATGGATCTGAAAACAAAAGATTTTAAAAAACAATTTTTTAATTTTAGAATAGTTTTACCAGCCTGGGCAACATGGTGAAACCCTGTCTCTACAAAAAATACAAAAAAAATTAGCTGGGTATGGTAGAGCGTGACTGTAGTCCTAGATACTTGGGGAGGCTGAAGTGGGAGGATCACTTGAGCCAGGGAGGTTGAGGCTGCAGAGAGCCAAGAAAAAATTCTGCACTCCATCCTGGGAAAAAATTATGAAGATAGTAAAGAGTTTCCATCTATCTCATACTAGTTTTCCCTATTATTAACTCCTTACGATAATTAAGTACATCTGCTACAATTAAGAAACCGATACTGGGCCAGGCTCAGTGGCTCACACCTGTAATCCCAGCACTTTGGGAGACTGAGGCAGGTGGATCACCTGAGGTCAGGAGCTCGAGACCAGCCTGGCCAACATGGTGAAACCTTGTCTCTACAAAAAATACAAAAATTAGCTGGGTGTGGTGGTGGGCATCTGTAATCCCAGATACTTGGGAGGCTGAGGCAGGAGAATTGCTTGAACCTGGGAGGTTGCAGTGAGCCGAGATCACGCCAGTGCACTCCAGCCTGAGCAGCAGAGTGAGACTGTCTCAAAAAAAAGAAAAGAAAAGAAACCAATACTGATACGTTGTTATTGAGTAAAGTCAATACTTTTCTCAGAATTTTTTAGTTCTTACTTAATGTTGCTTTTCTGTTTCAGGATCTCATTCAGGACACCACATTACCTTTAGTCATAGTGTCTCCTCTGGCTCCTCTTGGCTGTGACAGTTTCTCAGAGCATCCTTGTTTTTAGTGGCCTTGAATATTTTGAAGACTATGGGTCAGGTTTTGTAGAAAGCCGTTCACTTGGGATTTATCTGATGAAGTTATGAGTCTGGAGGAAAACCCCAGAGGTAAAGTGCCATTTCCGTCACATCCTATCTAGAGTTTTGGTGTCAGTCAGTGAGGGCTGCCACAGCAAAATACCACAGACTGCATGTCTTAAACAACAGAAATTGGTTCTCTCACAGTTGTGAAGCCTGGAAATCTAAAATCTGCAGGATCAGTTTATTCTGAGGCCTCTCTCCTTGTCGCGCAGATGGCTGCCTTCTCATTGTGTCCTCACATGGCTCTTTCTTCATGCATCCACCTTCTTGGGGTCTCTCTCCCTGTGTCCTAATCTCTTCTTCTTTTAAGAACACCAGACAGCTTGAATAGAGACCGTAACAGCCTCACTTTAACTTATTACCTACTGAAAGGCCCTGTCTCCAAATACAGTCTCATTCTTGGGTACTGGGAGTTAGGGTTTCAACATGTGAATTTGGGCAAGAGGGGGACACAATTCAGTCTGGAACAGGTGCTTACTACCAACTGATTTCTCGCCGTTGTCCTTGATCATGCAGCTGAAGTAGTGTTTGTCAGCCTCCTCCACTGTAAGTTACTCCCTCACCCCCAATCTTGATATAGTTTTTAATTTTATTTATTTGTTTTTTGAGACGGAGTCTTGTTCTGCCACCCAGGCTGTAGTGCAATGGCGCAATCTCGGCTCACTGCAACCTCCGCCTCCCAGGTTCAAGCGGTTCTCCTACCTCAGCCTCCGAGTAGCGGGGATTTCTGGCACCCACCACAATGCCCAGCTAATTTTTGTATTTTTAGTAGAGACAGGGTTTTGTCATGTTAGCCAGGCTGGTCTCAAACTCCTGACCTCAGGTGTTCCACCCGCCTCGGCCACCCAAAGTGCTGTGATTATAGGCATGAGCCACCGCGCCCAGCCTCTGATATAGTTTAGATATTCATCCCCTCTAAATCTCTTGTGGAAACTTGATCCTCAGTGTTGGAAGCAGAGCCTCGGAGAAGGTGTTTGGATCATGTGGCGAATCCCTCATGAGCTTCTTGGTGTCATCCTCCTGGTAATGAGTGAGTTCCAGGTCCATTAGTTACCTTAAGATGTGATTGTTAAAAACAGCCTGGTACCTTCTCCTCTTTCTCTTGCCTCCTCCTCCCTCACTATGTGGTACACTTGCTCCCCTTTCTCCTTTTGCCATGATTTGCAACTCCCTGTAGTCCTTACCAGAAGCAGATGCTTGGCTGGGTACAGTGGTTCATGCCTATAATCCCAGCACTTTGAGAGGCAGAGGCAGGGGGATCAAGACCAGCCTGGGCAACATAGCAACACCCTATCTCTACTATTTAAATATTTTAAAACTTAAAAAAAAAAAAAAGGAGACGTTCTTGCCATGTTTTTTTGTACAGCCTGCAGAACTGTGAGCCAAATAAATGACTTTTCTTTTAATTACCCAGGTTCAAGGAATCCTTTATAGCAATGCAAATAAACTATAAAGGATTCCTTGAACCTGGGTAATTAAAAGCAAAGAGATACATCTGTGTATACTAATCACTGTATAGACACATATCCATAAATATTTCTATTTGTAACCCTATGTACCTATGTTAAGCTATATAAGAGTTCATACTGATCTAATCCAGTACCACATGGATCATTCTAACCTTCTCCCCTTGTCTGCAACTTTTTCCTCTCCCCTTTCAGGGGAAGAAACATTTATAATACAGTATATACTTTTTTCGCATCCTACACTCCATACTGGGATCATCAAACTTCCTAAATAATTTTTTAAATTTGCATACATTAAGGTTTATCCTTTGTGCTGTAAAGTTCTGTGGATTTTTATAAATGCATGGTTTTATGTATCTACCATTACAATATCATACAGAATAGTTTTCCTACCTTGAAGAAATCCTCTGTGCTTCGCCTACTCCAGTCTCCCCATCTTCTGATTTCTTGGTAACCACTGATCTGTTTACTATCGCTATAGATTTGCCTTTTCCAGAATGTCATGTAAATGGAATCACATAGCATGTAGCCTTTTCAGACTGGCTTGTTTCACTTAGCAATACACATTTAAGATTCTTCCATGTCTTAGGGTGCCTTTGAGAGCTCATTCCTTCCTGTTACCGTATAGTATTCCTTTATATAGTTGTACTAATGTTTGTTATCTAATTCCATTACTTATTCAACCCATTGAAAGACATTCTGGTTACTTTCAGTTAGAATTTTTTAATGTGTTGCAAACTTTCATGTATCCGCAAAGTAATATGACTTCCAAAAAACTTACTGAATGCATTGGGATACGCTGAAGGAAGTATAATAGTTATGATGATAGTTGCTGGACATAGTGGTGTGGTGGTGAAGAATACTGGTTCTGACTTTAGACTGCTTGGGTGCTGCCACCTCCCAGTATGTGATCTTAAATGGATGACCTAACTTCTGTGTGCCTCAGTGTCCTTGTTTGTAACAGGGATAGCAATTGTACCTATAGAGTATGAAACAACACCCAGTCCAGTAGACATTACCCACTTCTGTAATTTATTTTGATTTGCACAACCATGCAGCAAGCACATTACATACATCCCTCTATGCCTTCCAGCAAAAATAGGGAAAACTTCATTTTCCCATTTTATTTTATTTTATTTTATTTATTTATTTTTTTCCTGAGACGGAGTCTTGCTCTGCCGCCCAGGCTGGAGTGCAGTGGCCCGTTCTCAGCTCACTGCAAGCTCCGCCTCCCGGGTTTATGCCATTCTCCTGCCTCAGCCTCCCGAGTAGCTGGGACTACAGGCGCCCCCCTCGTCGCCCGGCTAGTTTTTTGTATTTTTTAGTAGAGACGGGGTTTCACCGTATTAGCCAGGATGGTCTCGATCTCCTGACCTCGTGATCCACCCGTCTCGGCCTTCCAAAGTGCTGGGATTACAGGCTTGAGCCACCGCGCCTGGCCCATTTTCCCATTTTATAGACTGAGAACCTGAAATGCAGAGACCATAAATCATTAGAACCAGGACTTGAATTGAGGTTAGTCATTTTATGAAGGCTCTGATCATTCAACTTCATTACAGTGATTCCCCAGACCAAAAGAAAAGTTTCCTCTCACGCAGCCCTAGACATACTGGACCTGCAACAACATCTTTACTCTGGGTTGTCACATTTTATGAAGGACAAACTAGAATGTATGAAACATGATGATCAAGTTGATGAAAGTCTGGAAACCCTTTTAAATGAGGTGTGACTGAAGGAACTAGGGATGATTACATGGGTGAAAAAATAAAATATTACAGATGAAGTAAACCAAAATGTTAACAATGTGTGTCTCTCAACGGTGGGTTAACAGGTGATATTTATTTTTTTATATATTTTAGATTTTCTATGGTGCATCATATATATATGTATTCACATATATATGCATCACAGTAAATCTAGAAATATAAAAAAATAAAAATTGGCCTGGTGCGATGACTCATGCCTTGAATCCCAGCACTTTGAGAGGTCAAGGCGGGTGGATCACCTGAGGTCGGGAGTTTGAGACTAGCCTGGCCAACATGGTGAAACCCCATCTCTACTAAAATACAAAAATTAGCTGGACATGGTGGCAAGCGCCTGTAATTCTAGCTACTCGAGAGGCTGAGGCACAAGAATAGCTTGAACCCAAGAGGCAGAGGTTTCAGTGAGCTGAGATTGCGCCATTGCACTCCAGCCTGTGTGACAGAGCGAGACTCTCTCAAAATAAATAAATAAAATAAAATCGTAATCATAAAATACTTTCTATGATGCATATATATAAGCATATATATATGCTTATATATCTAGAAAATATATCTAGAAAATCTAGAAAATATATAAAAATGCATCATAGAAAATGTTAAGAAATAAAATATACATATATATAAAACGTTAATAAGAAAAAATATCTTAATAAATTATGGTTAAAAAACTTAGTAGGCTGTTGTGTGAAAGACAGCTTAAATGTTTTGTTTTTGACTTCAGAAGACAGAGTTTGTGCTCAACATGTGAAAATCATCTTGAGGCACATTTAGGCTCACTATATGTAAAATTAGCTGACACAAGGTAGCCATCTTCCCGCTACCAGAAAGGGTTTGATCACAGGCTGGGATCAGGCTAGACCAGATGACTTCTGAGATCTCTTTAGCTTTTATTACATAACTTGGGCTTCTACTTAAGAACACAAAATGTTTTTAATTGTGTTAGCTCATGATGTACAAATTGATGCTGCTAATATAAATACATTTAGTTTATTCATCTCTCCAAGCACCCAAGAACACTTAGATTTGTTTTATGTATTAGGATGAAATGAACCTGTATTTTCTTAGAATCATCTGAGAATTTTTACTCATTCAAACTAAACTTTTTTTCATCTTGTATTGGTTTCCTAGGGCTGCTATAATAAAGTACCACAACCTGCATGGCTAGAAACAACAGAAAATTTTCCTCTCACAATTGCAGAGGCAAGAAGTTCCAAAATCAAAGTGTCAACAGAGCTGTGCTCCCTCAAAAGCTCTAGGAAAGAGTCCTTCCTTGCCTCTCCCAACTTCAGGCAGCTGCAGGCATTCCTTGACTTGTGGCTGCATCACTCCAGTCTCTGCCTCTGTCTTCACATGACCTTCCCCTCTTCCTTCTGTGTCTCTCCTCTGTGTATCTCTTATAATGACACCGCGATATTGGATTTAGGGTCAACTTGGATAATCCAGGATCATCTCATCTTGAGATCCTTAGTTACAACTCCAAAAACTTTTCCAAATAAAATCACATTTACAAGTTCTGGGACGTGGACATATATTTTGGGAAGGCCACCACTCAATCCACTATGCAGGTGAATTAAGATGTTTGTGAGATATTTTGGCAATTTGCTTTCTGATACTGATTCTTTGCTCTAGTCCTTCTTCCTCTAGCCCTGCCAATCTTCCTGCCCATCTCTGATACTTATTCCAGCCAACTTCTATCTTAAGAGTCTCTGCTTTCACCTCATCCAGGAGGCCTTTCCTGACCACTGTTGTCTTGCTCACCTCTATAGGCCCAGCATTTAGTGTGGCATATCTACCAAAGGAGGTCAAAGATGATGCCCACCCTTCTTCTGAGTTACTGAGAAGTGGTAAGTTTTTAATGATGCCTGGAGAATTTCAGGGAGAGGATGACATTTGTCTTATTTGAGGGTCTGATAAATTCCAGGAGATATTTCCATTGATATCACACTGCAAATATGTAGGGGGAATGGGGCCAGGCGCGGTGGCTCATGCCTGTAATCCCAGCACTTTGGGAGGCCAAGGCAGGCGGATCACCTGAGGTCAAGAGTTCAAGACCAGCCTGGCCAAACATGGCGAAACTCTGTCTCTACTAAGAATACAAAAATTAGCAGGTTGTGGTGGCACACTCCTGAAATTCCAGCTTCTCCGGAGGCTGAGGCGGGAGAATCGCTTGAATGTCGGAGGCAAAGGTTGCAGTGAGCCAAAATTGTGCCACTGCACTCCAGCCTGGGTGACAGAGTGACACTTGGTCTTAAAATAAGTATATAAATAAAAATAAATAAATAAAGGGAATGAGAGCCTTAACCTAAACTGTTTTTTATTCTCAAGGCACAAGAATGTAGGGAGTTAAAGTCAAATGCCACAGTCACTAGAGGGCTAATGACTTTAATTAACTGAGTAATTTTGAGGAGTAGGAGTTTTTTGTCGTACTGTTTTTGAAAGTGGAGGATGAGGTTCTTTTGAGGAAAGCCTCACAATGTAACTAGGATGGGGTGGTGAAGGAGTGAGGGGTGAATCTTCTCTGGAGATAGAGCAGCCCTAGTTGGTTCTAAGTGAGATAACTTGGCTAATTAAAAGCAGTTAAAATGGCACATTTTGAGGCTTTGTAGTTGATTTAAAAATTAGATTTGCTCCCCTATACGCCAGCAACTTGCTGGGAATTCATCCCTTTCCACAGTAGCTTTTTGAGAGGTGATTTATGTCTTCAGAAACCAGAAATGGTTGTTCTTGATATTGGAGCCTGATCCTGAATTGCGTGTTATTTTTACTTGGGATTAAAGGCTCTGAGGTTCATGTCTTGAGGTAGAGTTTCAACGCTTTTTGTTTCTTAGAGAAGAGTTAATTAATGCAGTTGTTCTGTTTTCCTTCTCTCACTGCCTGCCTGCCAGGAAAGAAATACCTGAGTCTGACTTTCCATCTCAACCTTGACCTTGAATATGTTTTTTTGTTTTGTTTTGTTTTGTTTTGTTTTGTTTTCTCAGTGAATCAAGTGAGGCAAGATCCTAAATTGAGAAAGAGGAAGCGAAAGGAGATGTTGAGGGATAGAGAGAGGCAATGGTGTGAAACTGTATGAAGGACAGTGGAGAGGGGTCAGAATAGGGATGCATTGTCTCATTACCCAGAAGAACTAAGGACCCACTGGAGATTTAGGGGTTAAAGTCATGAATTTCAGTTACAACAAACTGACTGGCTTGTGTGTTTTTCTCCATCTATATTCAGCTGCATTGGTATAGGCACGTAGTAGGCACAGCTGCATTTAGCTCAGTGCGTGGCCTTGCCAAGGGAGGAAAACAAATCAAGATGGGGGCAAGGAAGCCAAAGGTATGTGCAAGGCAATGATTAGACATCTCCAGATGCCCACTGACATGCAACCCCTCTTTATTAGTCTGCTAGGGCTATCGTAACAAAATGCCACAGACTGAGTGGTTTAAGCAACCAGAATTTATTTTCTCACAATTCTGGAAGCCAAAAGTCCAAGATCAAGGTGTCAACAGGACTGGTGTCTTCCAAGGCCTCTCTCCTTGGCTAGCCCGTGTCTGCCTTCTTGCCATATTCTCACATGGTCTTTTCTCTGTGCATCCATATCCCTGGCATCTTTTCCTCTTCTTATAAGGACACCAATCAGGTTGAATTAGGGTCTATCCTAATGGCCTCTTTTTAACTTGATCACCTCTTTGAAGACCCCATCTCCAAAGCATTCACACTTTTTCAGTACAAAGTAAAAAACACATTTTACATTTGACCCAGTGCACACATACATAGATACATAAGTGAAAAAAGTATCCACAGGATGCACAATGCACTTTGATATTTTAGATATCTTCTTTTCTATTAAAAAAAATCTCTACAGGGATATGTTAGGCATGTCAAACAAATAATAATTACATAGTTATGTGTAGATAATAGTGTAGTAATGTAAACACTAACTATTGACTTAACAAAGAATTGTGTTCTTTTTTTTTTTTTTTTGAGACTGAGTTTCACTCTTGTTGCCCAGACTGGAGGGCAATGGCGCAATCTCGACTCATTGCAACCTCTACCTCCCAGGTTCCAGCCATTCTCCTGCCTCAGCCTCCTAAGTAGCTGGGATTACAGGCATGTGCCACCAGGCCCAGTCAATTTTTTGTACTTTTTTACTAGAGATGGGATTTAACCATGTTGGTCAGGCTGGTCTCGAAGGCCTTGGCCTCTCAAAGTGCTGGGATTACAGGCATAAGCCACCATGCCTGGCCAGAATTGTGTTCTAACTAATGGGAAGATACATGAGACATGTAAGAGAGATAAAATCCTCATCTATCATAATAGGAAATAAATTTCAAAATCAGTTGAAGAGAGATATAGAATATATGCATATTATTTTAAAATATGTGAGCAAAGAATAGAAGTAACGGTTAAAAATGCTGAGCTTGCCCACCGTTAGTGAGAAGGATATGCTAGGAAGTGGGGCTCAGGAGGTGGTAACTTAGAACTTTTTTGTTTTCATTAGAAGCTTGTGAGTACCATTTGATTTTAGAATATGTATATATGTTGTTCGATGAAAATAAAAAATTGGCCAGGTGAAGTGGCTCACATAGCAAGGCTCTGCCTTAAAAAAATAAAATAGGCCAAGCACAGTGGCTCATGCCTGTAATCCCAGCATTGTGACAGGCCGAGGTGGGCGGATCACCTGAGGTCAGGAGTTCGAGACCAGCCTGACCAACATGGCGAAACCCCATCTCTACTAAAAATACAAAAATTAGCCAGGCATGGTGGCACATGCCTGTAATCCCAGCTACTTGGGAGGCTGAGGCAGGAGAATTGCTTGAACCTGGGAGATGGAGGTTGTAGTGAGCTGAGATCACGCCACTGCACTCCAGCCTAGGTGACAGAGCAAGACTCTGTCTCAAAAATATGATAATAAAATAACAAAATAATAATTTTGAAAAAGATACATGGTGTATTCAGCTATCTATTCTGCTGACCCTTAGGGACAGACCTGGTTGAGTTTCTTGCTGCACCTCCAAACCTCCATACCAACTGCTTGCAGCTGCTTTTTGCTCAGAATTTCAAGCTGTGCATTTATTTGATAGTGTTTGTATGAGGGGTTCTTCAAAAAGGTCATGAAAAGTGTGTATTATAGAAAACTATACATGCGTTTCAAAATATTTTTCCATCAAAATATAGTCATACTAACTTGTTATAACATGTATGAACAGGATCTAGTTTGAGGCCCAAGAAGGATAAGACATCAGTTTGACAAGTGCCGTTATCAGAGCAACATGAATTCTACTAAAATCGAAGCAAGAATACCAAATTGATGGTGAAGCTTGGGTGAAAGAATGGTGAAATCTTGATGCTTTATGAAAAGTTTATGAGGACAATGCCCTAAAGAAATCAGCAGTTTTACAAATAGAAAACTCATTTGAAAAAGGGATGAGATGATGTTGAAGATAAAGCCTGCAGCAGCAGACCATCCACATCAATTTGCAAGGAAAATATTTATCTTGTTTGTGCCCTAATTGCAGAGGACCAGCAATTAACAGACAACACCATAGACATCTCAATTTGTTCAGCCTATACAATTCTGACTGAAAAACTAAAGTTGAGCAAACTTTCCAATCAATGGGTGCCAAAACTGTTAGGCCCAAATCACCTGCAGACAAGAGCAGGGCATTCAGTGGAAATTTTAAACAAGTGAGATCAAGATCCTGAGGCACTTCTTTGAAGAGCTGTAACAGGAGATGAAAAATGGCTTTACCAGCACAATCCTGAAGATAAAGCAAAATAAAAGCAATGGCTACCAAGAGGTGGAAGTGGCCCAGTCAAAGCAAAAGCAGACCAGTCAAGATCAAACAGCAAGGCAACAGTTTTGGGGATGCTCAAGGCATTTTGTTTGGTGAGTTTCTGGAGAGCCAAAGAATGATAACAATGGCTTATTAAAAGAGTGTTTTGAGAAAGTTAGCAAAAGCTTTAGCAGAAAAACACCCGAGAAAGCTTCACCAGAGAGTCCTTCTCCACCATAACAATACTACTGCTCATTCCTCTCATCAAACAAGGACAATTTTGGAAGTGTTTCAATGGGAAATCATTGAACATCCACCTTACAGTCCTGATCTGACTTCTTTTTGTTTCCTAATCTTAAAAAAATCTGGGACAGGCTCAGTGTCTCATGCCTGTAATCCCAGCACTTTGGGAGGCCAAAGCAGGTGGATCATTTGAGGTCAGGAGTTTGAGACCAGTCTGGCCATCATGGCAAAACCCCATCTCTACTAAAAATACAAAAATTAGCCGGGCATGGTGGCACATGCCTGTAATCCCAGCTACTCGGGAGGCTGAGACAGGAGAATCACTTGAACCCAGGAGGTGGAGGTTGCAGTGAACCAAGATCACGCCACTACACTCCAGCTTGAGCAAGACAACAGAGCAAGATTCTGTCTCAAAAATAAATAAATAAATAAAATTTGTAAAGGGCACCCATTTTTATTCAGCTAATAATGTATTGGGAGGATTGCTTGAGCCTGGGAGGTCAAGGTTGCAGTGAGCTGTGGTTGCACCACTGCCCTCCAGCCTGAGTGACAGAGTGAGACCCTGTGGCAAAAAAAGAAAAAAGAAAAAAGTAAAAAAGACAGCATTGGCACAGCTAAATTCCAAGGACCCTCAGTTCTTTAGGTATGAACTAAATGACTGCTATCATCATTTACGAAAGTGTCTTGAACTAGATGGAGCTCATGTTGAGAAATAAAGTTTATATTTTAAATTATTATCTTTTAATTCCATTTTCCATGAACTTTTTGAAGTCCTCTCATATTTTAGGTCAGAGGTTCCCAGTCCTTTTAGTACATGAAGATCCTTCTTTCTTTACAGAGAGTGGGGATAACCAGTGGTAAAAGAGCACAGCCCCTGGAGCCAGACTCTGGGTTCAGATTCCAGCTTTGCCATTTACTATATGACCCCAGCGTGTGTCTTAACATCTCTGCCCCTCAGTTTCATTATCTGTAACATTATCTGTAACTCACTTACAATGAAAAGTAATAGTGCTAAACATATCTTTTTCCCATGGACAAAACTATACAAGAAGCCATATTATCACAGGATGTTGCTTGTTAAACTTGGATCAGAACAAACAAAGATAGATTAAAAATGAATGACACACTCGTGAGGCTTTGTATCAGTAGTAAGTACAGTACTTACCTCGTAGGAGTGTTAGGAAAATTAAACAAGATATTATTAGATATTATTTTTTAAGTGCCTAGAGCAGTGCCTAGCATGTTAAAGAAATAAAATTTCATGAGAAAGTAGTGTCCTTTTTGAATCTACAGATTGAGAAAATATGTACCTAACACTCCAAATTACCAAGAATTCAGTAATGCTATATAAAATAATTCATATTTGTTTATCATGCCTGGATTTGTACAATTTGCAAGACAGTATATCTGTGAAAGATGCTGTTACTTATCAGTCTATACAAACTGCTTAATATGCATACGAATTTGCAATAAATCTGAGGAGGTCAGGAGTTCACAATACACGTATATGCTCCATACACTGATTCTCAGTGTCTGCAAAGTAGGACTATAATTGGTCATTTTTAACTGATTAGAATCCTTCTAGAATTTTTATGTTTACACTAATATAATGTTCTCTCTCCTCCTACCAGAGTCATGGCTCAATATGACCCGTGAGAGTTGAGTAAACAAAACCAACACATACCACAGAAGTTTGGCACCCTAGAAACTTAACATAAGAAATGACTGACTAGAGTACTGAGATGCATGTTTAGAATGCAAGTGTAATGAACAAAGCTTCAATCTACTTTAACCCATTGCCTGAGAATCGACTGCATTAACAAAAAAAGGGTTAGCCAACAGCAGATGCAGGGAATGGTCAGAAAACAAAAGGTGACAAGGCTTTCTTGCACTGTCTAGAGGAGAAGGTACCCCGACCTATGAACACAAATAATCCAATCTCTTGAACACAAATATCCCTACGCTGCGGAGATGCAAAGCCTCATGATGGTGTCATTCATTTTTAATCTATCCTCGTTTGTTCTGATCCAAGTTTAACAAGCAACATCCTGTGATAATATGGCTTCTCGTATAGTTTTGTCTATGGGTAAAAGATATGTTTAGCACTATTACTTTTCATCGTGAGTAAATCAGCATTCTATATTACACAGCCGTTGCTATAAGTGAATTTATTTATTTATTTATTTATTTATTTATTTATTTATCTTTGAGATGGAGTCTCGCTCTGTCGCCCAGGCTGGAGTGCAGTGGCCGGATCTCAGCGCACTCCAAACTCCGCCTCCCGGGTTCATGCCATTCTCCTGCCTCAGCCTCCCGAGTAGCTGGGACTACAGGCGCCCCCCACCTCGCCCGGCTAGTTTTTTGTATTTTTTTAGTGGAGACGGGGTTTCACCGTGTTCGCCAGGATGGTCTTGATCTCCTGACCTCGTGATCCGCCCGTCTCGGCCTCCCAAAGTGCTGGGATTACAGGCTTGAGCCACCGCGCCCGGCCGTAACTTTGTTTTTTTCTGGTAGAGAGTGATCCCTACTACATTGTTATCCCTCGGAAAAGTAGGCTAAGACGTATTTTTGCCTTTGACAACCAGTTCTGGTTTGGAATGTGTGCTACATCAATGACTTATACTACGTTAATTAACTACTACTTATGTACTGTATTGATTCATTCAGTTCAATAATTATCCTAAGTAATAAGCAAAACATTTTGTTGGAAGATGTATGGCTATAAAGATGGATTATAGAAATGTGGAAGCAACCTAACTGTCCATCACCAGATGAACGGATAAACAAAAGGTGCCATATGCATACTGATTTGTTTTTCTAAGACCAGCCCAGCGGGCACAAAAGAACCAGCGGGTAGGCAGGGCTCGGAGCAAAACTGCAAATTTATTTTGGTCACCTAGCTTCAGGGAAGTAGGTGGGTAGGGAGAGGTCTGTTGGCCTCAGGCAAAGGAGGCCGACAGAGTCCCCCCGTGGGGCTCTCCGATGGAGTTCCTAATACAGTCCCGACCGGAGTGAGGGACTGAGGAAGGCCGCGCACGGTGTCCGTCCGGAGCGGCTTTTCTAGGAGTGGGAGGGCAATAGGCGGGGCACCGGCGTGTAGGGGGGCGTTCTGCAGGTGCGACCAGGTAAATCTTGGTCTCTTTGGATTGACGTCACCTGGCACATGCCCGGTTGGTCTGCACCCTCCCTGGGTGCCTGGCTGCATTTTCGCGTGCACGGGAAAAGTTGGTGATGAAGAACCCGGCAGTGCACCATCTTGCCTCCGTTTGTCCAAACACATACAATGGAATATTACTGTCTTAAAAAGGAAATTCCAGCACATGCTACATCATGGATGAACCTGGACATTATGCTAAGTGACACAACCCAGACACAAAAAGACAAATACTGTATGATTCTGCTTATATGAGGTACCTAGAGTAGCCAAACTTACAGAGATGGAAAGTAGAATGGTGGTTGCCAGGGCCTGGAGAAAGGAGGGATAGGGAGTTAGCATTTAGTGAGTACAGAGCTTGTTTTACAAGATAAAAGGTTTTGGAGATGGATGGTTGCTCAACAGTGTGAATGTATTTAATGCCACTGAACTATCCACTGAAAATGGTTAAGGTGGGCCGGGCGTGGTGGCTCACGCCTGTAATCCCAGCACTTTGGGAGGCCAAGGCGGGCGGATCACGAGGTCAGGAGATCCAGACCATCCTGGCTAATACGGTGAAACCCCGTCTCTCCTAAAACCACAAAAAAAAAAATTAGCTGGGCATGGTGGTGGGCGCCTGTAGTCCCAGCAGCTCCAGAGGTTGAGGTAGGTGAATGGCGTGAACCCAGGAGGCGGAGCTTGCAGTGAGCTGAGATCGCACCATTGCACTCCAACCTGGGCAACAGTGCGATTTTTTAAATGGGGGAAACCTGGGTTTTGGTTCCTGTCCCAGGGTGCTTACTTCAGCCTACAGGAGAGGCAAACAGGAGGTCTGGAATAAAGTATGGAAATTCAGGCAAAAGAAAGGTTAACACTGTAGTGAGGAGACCCCGGCCGATCTCATGAAGAAAGTAACACAAGACGTAGACTATTACGTGATTCCCTCAAAGTCTTAAAAACCACTTCATAGAAGCTTCTCATCGCTGCTTGAAAAACATCATGCCCAGGGCCGGGCACGGTGGCTCACGTCTATAATCTCAGCACTTTGGGAGGCCGAGGTGGGCAGATGTATTGAAGTCAGGAGTTCGAGACCAGCCTGGCCAACATGGCGAAACCCTGTCTGTACTAAAAATACAAAAATTAGCCGGGAGAGGTGGCACACGCCCGTAATCCTAGCTATTCAGGAGACTGAGGCAGGAGAATCTCTTGAACCGGAGAGGCGGAGGTTGTAGTGAGCCGAGATCACGACGATGCACTCCAGTCTGGACAACAGAGCGAGACTCGAGAAAGAAAGAGAGAAAGAGAGAGGGAAGGAAGGAAGGAGGGAGGGAGGGAGGGAAGGAAGAAAGGAAGAAAGAAAGGAAGAAAGAAAGAAAGGAAGAACGGAAGAAAGGAAGAAAGAAAAGAAAAAGGAAGAAAGGAAGAAAGAAAGAAAAGAAAAAGAAAGAAAGAAAAGAGAAAGAAAAAAAGAAAAGAAAGAAAAGAGAGAAAGAAGGAAGGCAGGAAGGAAGGGCAGGAAGGAAGGAAGGCAAGAGGAAGCAGGAATGGAAGGCAGGAAGGAAGGCGAAGGAAGAAGAAGAAAAGAAAAGAAAAGAAAAGAAAAGACAAAGAGAAGGAAGAAGAAGAGAAAGAGAAGCAGAAGAGAAGAAGAGAGAAGAGAAGAGAAGAGAAGAGAAAGAAGAGAAGAGAAGAAAGAAAACAAAAACATTAGGCCAGGAGATTCAAGACTGGCATTGCACCCCCCCCCCCCCCTGACCCCCGTTCTCAGTTCAGCCCTCGCTCCCAGGGTTTGCACCCGAAAGCCCTCGCTGGCCCAGCAGATGGCGCCGGTGCCCGCATTGCGCCCCTCCAGGCGCAAAGGGGGCACTCTCCCCGGGCCTCTTGTTCCTCTCCTGGGTGACTCTTCCGCCTTCCGAGCCCGCCTCTTCGCCACGCCCCTGCGTCAGCGCGCTCAGCGCGTTCGCCGGCGGCGCGGCTGTGAGGGAAATGGCTGCGTCTTCGAGTGGTGAGAAGGAGAAAGAGAGGCTGGGAGGTGGCTTGGGAGTAGCAAGTGGTAACAGCACACGAGAGCGGCTGCTGTCTGCGCTTGAGGATTTGGAGGTCCTGTCTAGGTAATGCTGCGAGCCTGAGAGCCGGGCTGGAGCTAGGCCGGGGCACTGACCCCGGAGCCGGCCGGGCCAGCGTTTGTGCTCGTCCTTGGGGTTCGGCGGGGAGGGCCAGCTCGGGAGTTTCGGGTGCACGAGGGTCACGAACATGGGGTCCGCAGCCCTCCGGCACTCTGGACGGCTGTTTTTCCCGTTAGACGGAATTTTAGCAATGATAAGAACTCGCGCGGTCTGAGTCCCTTCGTCCACAGCCAGCCACTTAACATTCATGGAACGCCCCTTGGGTGCGAAGCACTAGGGAGACAGTAGTGCAGGGTAGGCTGAATGCCGGCTGTCGAGAGAGAGACAGATGTGTAAACTGCCTTGAAGCCTGTTTTTGTTAGAGCGCTGCGCTGCGGGGTACTGGAGCACAGGGGCTAGGCACCTTTCCTGGTTGTAGTCAGGGCAGGCCCTCTGAAGAAAGGGCTGTTTGGGAAGCATGAGCTTGCCAGACTCACTAGGCAGCACAGGTAGGTAGAACAGCAAGTGCAAAAAACCTGGCTTGGTGGAGTTGCAATTTGTGTATCAGAGATAGGAGATGAAATTAAATGTCATTCTTTATATTCTGTCGCTTTTCATGATAAGTCTTTCAAGTTGAAGCCTTCCTTGACTCCCTCACATAGACGTGGATGGTAAATTATCTTGGTTCTACCTCCTAAAATGTTGCTCACATTTGCCCTCTCATTCCTACCTCGCTGTTCATAACTACTCTTAAATGCAGCCTCCCAAACATTTTTAATTGCCTCATGCTTCTGCACTGTATCCTTTTATATTGGCCAAGATCAGTTTTAAAAGGCATGTTATATTACTTTTCTGCAGAAAAATGTTATAAAACCTACCTCATTGGTAGATTTGCGTTGTCCAGTGAGGTAAAGTTCAAATTCTTTAGTCGGACTTCCACATCTTCATTGCCATTCCCAGTCTTCCCCCGATTTGGTGAATGATTCATATATCCTTCAGATTCCAGCTCAAATGTCACTTTTTCTGTAGCCAGCATTCTTTGACAGCTTTAGAATAAATCTTATCTGTTGTATTTTAAAATATACCTGATATAATCAGCACTTTATCTTTGGTGTAAATTTAGTCCTTGCCATAGTAATTGCTACCAAGTTACCAGGTCAGCACAATATTTAATGATGGAAGAAAACCCTAAAACAAATAGACTCCAGAAATTAAATGGCTTATGTGTTTGATCCACTGTTTAAAATAAACTGTATTATGGCCGGGTGTGGTGGCTCACGCCTGTAATCCCAACACTTTGGGAGGCCAAGGCGAGCGGATCATTGGAATTTCTTCACAGAATGAAGCTGCTCTGGTGGTGTGACTGGCTTCCAGAAAAGTCTTATGTGCTCACTCAGACATAGTTATGTGTACTGATTCTGTGATCTGTGAAGTTTGTGAGTCTCTGAATGTAATTTGTGTCTGGCTTGCATTTATGGAAATGAAAAGAAAATTCACGAATGTACCTTACATATTTTTAGGTTGAGCCTCTTGGCTTTAAAAAATAGTGGATTTATAACTTAGGATCTTTTTTTTTTTTTCTATTAACCTGATTATGTAGCCTTTCAGGGTATTTATTACTTTGTAAAATGTAATGCAAGGAGACAGTCTTAAAAAATTGAAATACAGGTTGTAGTCTAAACATTTTTCTTAACCTGTTTGTAACTCAAAACTCATTGTTCCACAGAACCATGTTGATGGGAGTCTTGAGGTTTCCACACCAGCCTGTTAATTCTGTTTACCTGAAAAGTGTATTACCACTAATAATGTAGGCTGTAACACCTATGGAAATTTTATTTCTATGGGGAATTGTGGCTGGATTCTAATGCACTATGCCAGAAATGCACCTTCTTTGTAGCAGGACAGGGCTCTTACTTCCACATATTTAACCAGAGAGTGAGTATGGGCCTTCCTTTGGCCTCTTTTTCACAAATGGGGAGGACAGAGGTTTCTACTTTGTCCTGGACTGTTACAGAACATGACTAAGTCTTAGAGACTTCTACCTCCCCTCTACTCCTGTGCCAGAGACTTCTACCTCCTTTGTGCTCCTGTGCCTAAGGCAAGCCTTGTAAAGCCTTCTGTGGACTCACACTCCCAGATTTGCAAGAACAGAGGAAGGCTTATCCCACATCTCCTACCATAGCCCCACTCCAGTCAGCACCACCCTTGCCCCACCTGAAACCAGCTTTTACTTAGACTAGAGGTTCTCAACAGTTTGTGTCTCACTTGTGGTGTACACGAAAAAGTTTGCATAACATGCTGTTTTCATACACTGTTGATCCATCAGCAAGTCCTGATAGCTCTACCTCCAAAAGATATCTGAAATCTGTCCATGTTTCTCCCATCACCATTACTAAGTCCTGGAGGCTATGACCTAGTCAAAACCAATGTCATTTTTTGCCTGGAACATTACAAAAACCACCTGTTCTGGCCCTCTTACAGTCTATTTACCAAATCGCTCAGCAGTTTTTAAAAGTATAAATCAGGTCATGCCTTTTCCCTGTTTAAAATGATCCAGTGGCTTTTCATTGAATATGGAATGAAACACTAATCTTTACCGTAACTGTAAGGCCCTACGTAATCTTACCCCTAGCCTCCTGGCTGCTATATCCTCACTTTGCTTTCCTCTCCCCACTGTACCAAGCCCTGGCTACACCTCCTCAGATCCATCTTTGGGGCACTGAACTATCTGTATCTTCTGCTGCACTCTTTCCTCCCAGATCTCTTGGCTGACTTCTCTGATTTAATCTGTGTCTTATGTCAAAGCTGTGCCCTTAGGATCCTAGACCTTCTCTGACCACGTTGGTAAAGTAGCCAATCCACTCCCCCAATAGTCTCTAATAAAACATAGCTTTATTTCCTTGCCAACCCTTATCACTTTAGTTTTATTTCTTCTCTTAGTTCTTGTCCTTGTATTAGAATTTAAGTGCCGCTGTTCCCTTTGATACCTCGAGTATCTAGAAAGTGCCTGGCACATAATAGGCACTCAATAAGTATTTGATGAATTAGTGAATAAATGAAGACTTTGCATTCTTGTATCTATTTTTTTCATTCATTGATTACTTCATAAATAATGGTATGGGGAAGTAGTAGCGGGAAGGGTTGGGTCTAGTTGACATGATCCAGAAAAATAATATAAGGCTAGCTGGAAGGAGGGTGGAAATTTGAAGGTAAAAATAGCGTGGTAGCCAGTGAGAAAGTACAAACACTCGGTCTGATCAGAGCAGTGTCAGGTAGATAGTTGTGAAACTGCCCCTCCTGCATAATTTCTCAAAAGTCCCATCTATCAACAAGTTCGAAACTAATATGTAAACATTAGCTGCTACACATTTTTCCCAATCTTACTTTCCTCATCAGTTGCTAATTTTCATTTAGGGAAATTGTCATGTTTATTAAATGAGCATCCTAAAAGAATATCATTTTATTATGTGTAAGGATCCCTCTTAGATATTTATTTAATATACATAAATATATCTATCCCTATAAAAACATCTGTCCCTGATAGATGTTGATTTTAATTTTAAAAATTCAAATAAAGTGGAGGATCATTAAAAATGGTCCACGCATCCCTTGTTTTATTTTACCTTAAAATATATAAACATATGTTCATTCACTAATCATGTTATGTAAGACAGGAGTGAGAAAACTTTTTCTGCAAAGACCAGATAATAAATACTTTTGGGTTCGTGGGCCATATAGTCTCTGCTATAACAGCTCAACTCTGCCTCTGTGTTGGGAAAACTGCCATAGACTATTTGTGTATTAATGGGCAGACTGTCTTAGGAAAATGTTATTTACAAAGCTGCAGATGTCCTGGATTTGGCCTGTAGATCCCTCATGTACGAGTTTTTCTTGTATAAATCACTCATAATGCATTGTCTGCAATTTGTAGTTTGATTTCTAGATCAAATCAAAATGAGAACTTAGCCTCTCATCAAGCAGTCTTGGGGCAGACCCTTAGTTTTTATGACTTTTCCCTGGTCCATCCTTTATAGCTGTCCTTTGCAAGCCTCTATCGAGTCTTTCCAAGCATTAGGGTTTTTATAGAAAGAACTCTATTTACAATCATATTTCATTGGCATTTAGGTGATAGCTATTTATATAATGATAGTATTAAGTGGAAATTTTATAAATAAGTTTGGTAAGCCGCACAACCGAGTCTTGGTGAGCTGAAGTTCAGTCATAGCGGACTATAGGGAGTCGCCCTGGGTGTTCAGCATGCTGTGAAAGCGTTTTTGTTGTTGGTTTTTCTTTTAGGGAACTTATAGAAATGCTGGCAATTTCAAGAAACCAGAAGTTGTTACAGGTTGGAGAGGAAAACCAGGTAAGTGGCTTGTTTTTAAATTAATTAATTTCTCTTTGTTTTAAATAAAAGACAAAAAAACTTGATTTCTGCAAGTTTCCTATTTATATTTACTTTGAGAACAGGAATATTAGATCCTTTTAAGTTATTAATTGAAACTTTAAAATTGATATTTTCTTTGCATCATTTACTTAAGATAATAGTGAGAGGAATAGTTGCTTAAGGGCTTAGCAGTATTTTATTATTTTCTCTTACAATTCTAGTTACACTTAACGTATTTATTTATTTTTGTCCTTTGAATTAACCAAGAAAGGCTTGTTATATGGAGATTACAACAATATTTAGAATCAAAAGTTAATGCTCAAAAACTTACCCTGTATTGTAAGTATAGTTCCCTAATGCAACTTGAACATGAAGGGAAATAAAAGAGCATACAACTCTTACTAGACATTGCCTTATAGGTGTGAAAGTACGGGCACCTTTTCTGTGCTTTCTAATTTTCCATGGAGGGTGAACAGACTTGTTTTCCTGATTTCAGAAATTTTTTTTTTTTTTTTTGAGACGGAGTTTCGTTCTGTTGCCCAGGGTGGAGTGCAGTGGCGCAATCTCAGCTCACTGCAAGCTCCGCCTCCTGGGTTCACGCCATTCTCCTACCTCAGCTTCCCAAGTAGCTGAGACTACAGGTGCCCGCCACCAGGCCTGGCTTTTTTTTTTTTTTGTATTTTTAGTAGAGATGGGGTTTCACCGTGTTAGCCAGGATGGTCTCGATCTCCTGACCTCGTGATCCGCCCACC
Organism: Rhinopithecus bieti; assembly: GCF_001698545.2. Lineage (NCBI taxonomy): Eukaryota > Metazoa > Chordata > Mammalia > Primates > Cercopithecidae > Rhinopithecus > Rhinopithecus bieti. The sequence continues at coordinate 3,713,902 of NW_016805783.1, forward strand.
TCAGCCTCCCCAACTGCTGGGATTACAGGCATGAGCCACCGCACCTGGCCTCCTGATTCAGAAATTTGTTAGAGGTAAAAGGATAAATTTTATATTATGTTTTTGGCACAATTAATTTTTTCTTTTTTGAGACAAGTTCTTGCTCTGTAGCCCAGGCTAGAGTGCCGTGGCGTGATGACTGCTCACTGCAGCCTCAACCTGCTGGACTCAAGCAATCTCCCACTTATCCTCACCAGTACCTGGGACTACAGGCATGCACTATAATGCCATGCTAATTTAAAAGAAATTTTTTTTTTTTTTTTTGGTAGAGATACAGTCTCACTGTGTTGCCCAGGCAAGTCTTGAACTGTCTTGAACTCCTCCTGCCCTCAAGTGATCCTCCCCACCTTGGCCTACCAAAGTGCTGGGACTACAGGCATGAGCCACCATAGGTGGCCAAAAAAAAATGTTTTGAGAGAAAATGAATGGAGAGGATTAACCTTTCTAAAAATGATGTAAAGTAGAAGAGGAGACAGTAATAAATCTTTTGTCTGCATCATTATCTTAATTCTATCTTACGACATGTTTTGAGGGCAGGGAAATCTGACAGACTCAATAGAAAAGTGTCAGTGAGCCTCAAAAGGGGAAGAGGGGATCCAGATGAGGCCACAGGTGGGGAAAAACAGCTAACCTTAGGGGTAGTAAGGTTTTTGTTTTGTTTTTTCAAAAGAGAAAGAGGCTAGAGATAAATATGTTAATAGAAGACTGCTAGTCTCTCAGGTACTCTGTTAATACCTGTGGGTTTAAATAGGAATTTATACAAAATGTGCAAGAAGTAAAATGCAAGGCTTGACTTTATTTGATAGACACTTATTAAATGCTTGCTATGAACCAGGCACACAGATTATTCGGAAGACGATAATTAAGAACTGTAATCAGCGCTGACCTTTCTTGTACTTTCTAAAGAGTAGCAATTCTGTGAATTGTATCTTGTACTTAGTACTGTGGATTCCTGTGTAATTTTCATTGAAACTGTTAATATTAGAGAGGGATGTGCCCATTTGAAAATTTTCTAGCCACCATTTTATTTGGATGGTTATAATGTTATATAGAATTTTAGAATTAGAAAGGATCTTAACGATGTTCAGTTCAACTTCCTGTGAGACTGAGTTCCAGGGTGGACAGATGAGCTAGAGGTTAATGGTGAGTGGAACCAGAACCTAGGTCTTCTGACTTTAGTTGGATAATTTTTTTCTATTGAACAATAATATCTAAAGAGAATATTTTTTACTCATGGGTAGTATACAAATTAGTTCAAACTGTGAAAACTTCTTGAAAGTTGTCATGGAACTCATGTGTACTACTTGCCTTAATAATACAGCTTTTACAGAAATGGAAACCTAGCTTTCTGCTACGATGTAGGAGGAATGAGGATTAGAGGTCTGTTAAATAAATGGAATATACTTTACTTTTACAGAAAAGCTTTCTGTTGTTATTTAAAATACTCTTAATATTTGGCAGTTTGTAGCTCAGTCTTTTGTCTATTGTATTAGAAGAATTCCTGTAAAAATGAGAGGAACTTGATGTCAGAAGGAGCTTGAAGAGGCATACTTGTATTTTTTAGTCTTCAACAAATTTTTTAAAGTAGTTTTAAAATTGATTCTGAATTTTGATAGCTATTTTCTTTCTGAAATAGTATTCTCTGCTTAGCACAGTAAAGTAAGGGTATTTAGACTAAACTTGCATCTTAATTCTGTACTGGGGTGGTGATCGTAATAACTAGCCTTTGCTGAGCTCTTCCTGTATGTACTTAAAGGGCATTATATCATGAATCCTCACAAAACCTTTATGTAATGGCTACTATTAATATTATATTCCTTTTCCAATTAAGAACACAGGCTCAGAGAGGCGGGTAACTTTCCCTATGTCACACAGCTAGCAAATGGAGGACTAGAGATATGAACCACCAGACTTTCTATTTTATGTGTTTTACCCTTCAAGGGTTTTGCCATATTTGCATACCACTTGTTTATTTACTGTTTTATGAAATCACTGTTTTTTTTTTGTTTTGTTTTGTTTTGTTTTGTTTTTGTGAGACAGAGTCTCGCTCTGTCACCCAGGCTGGAGTGCAGTGGCATGATCTGGGTTCAAGGGATTCTTCTGCCTCAGCCTCCTGAGTAGTTGGGATTACAGGCGTGTGCCACCACTCCCGGCTAATTTTTGTATTTTTAGTAGAGACGAGGTTTCACCATGTTGGTCAGGCTGGTCTCAAACTCCTGACCTCGTGATCCACCTACCTCGGCCTCCCAAAGTGCTGGGATTACAGGCGTGAGCTACTACACCTGGCGAAATCACTGTATTTTTATGATCATCTTCATCATAAGTAATACTGTGCATAAAATCAGAGTTTCAGTGTCTCAGTTTTTTCTAATATATATTAGCACAAATGTGTAACTGTAAAAGCTTTTTTAAGTTCTTGGTGCCACCTAAAATCATCTCAAATACTAAGTTTTGGGAGAACCTTCATTATATATATATATATTTTGAGATGGAGTTTCGCTATTGTTGCCCAGGCTGGAGTGCAATGGCACGATCTCATCTCACTGCAGCCTCTGCCTCCGGGTTCAAGTGATTCTCCTGCTTCAGCCTCCCGAGTAGCTGGGATTACAGGCATGCACCACTATGCCCAGCTAATTTTGTATTTTCAGTAGAGATGGGGTTTCTCCATGTTGGTCAGAACTTTTGACCTCTGGTGATTCGCCTGCCTTCGCCTCCCTAAGTGCTAGAATTATAGGCTTGAGCCACCGTGCCTGGCCTATGTTGTATTTTTAAGGATAAACTCTTTTTTTTGAGACAGAGTCTCACTCTGTCACCCAGGCCGGAGTGCAGTGGCATGATCTTGGCTCACCACAACCTCCACCTCCCAGGTTCACACAATTCTCCTGCCTCAGCCTGCTGAGTAGCTGGGATTTTAGGCACCACCACACCCAACTAATTTTTGTATTTTTAGTAGAGATGGGTTTCACCATGTTGGCCAGACTAGTCTCGAACCCTGACCTCAAGTGATCTGCCAGCCTCAGCCTCCCAAAGTGCTGGGATTACAGGCATGAGTCACTGTGCTCAGCCATAAGAATAAACTTTAGAATTGTATCTTCCCTAGGAAATCACTAAACTTGCTCATGTTGCCATATTGTTAGTTCTGAAAGACTAGTTTTATTTTGTTTTGTATGAAAGAATAGCTGAAAAGTAGAAAAGTTTTATATTTATGTTTCCCAAAATAAGCATAGGTAGGCTATTTTTATTCTTAACAAGAATTAGGAATAATATTTTGAAGGTGTTGAAATTTATAGCCTAGCCAATTCAGTTATGGATTCTTTGTTTCATTGGAGTGCAGCCTTTCAGTAGTCTATTGTTTGATTTAATTGACTGTTATCTGACAGGTCCTGGAGTTGTTAATTCACCGAGATGGGGAATTTCAAGAACTAATGAAATTGGCACTTAATCAGGGAAAAATTCATCATGAAATGCAAGTTTTAGAAAAAGAAGTAGAGAAGAGAGACAGTGATATTCAGCAACTACAAAAACAGCTAAAGGAAGCAGAACAGATACTGGTAAGTTGACAGAGGTTGGTTCTTAAGGTTAAAAGGATATTGTTTAATCTGTTTCTGAAAATCTGTTGTCAGTATTTTGAAGAGCAGAAAACCAGACTTTTCCTTTTTTTTTTTTTATCTTGAGACAGAGTCTCGCTCTGTCCCCCAGGCTGGAGTGCAGTGGTGCAATCTCGGCTCACTGCAAGTTCCGCTTCCCGGGTTCACGCCATTCTCCTGCCTCAGCCTCCTGAGTAGCTGGAACTACAGGCGCCCACCACCGCGCCTGGCTAATTTTTTGTATTTTTAGTAGATACGGGGTTTCACCGTGGTCTCCATCTCCTGACCTTGTGATCCGCCCATCTCGGCCTCCCAAAGTGCTGGGATTACAGGCGTGAGCCACTGCGCCCGGCCAAAAAAACCAGACTTTCCAAGTCTAAAAGTGACATCTTGTCACTAACCATTGCCCATGTTTGAATGAAAGGCTACTGTCATTCTCTTTTTTACTTACGTTTTCAGATAGCCTGCATTACTTGTGAGCCACATTTTCATTACTTAAGGATTTTACAGTATTGAATTTTAGGAATGTAAAGTTTTACTTTTATCCTGGTCTGATATAAATTTTAATATCAGTAGTCTAAATCTTTTTTTTTTTTTTTTTGGTGTCTGATCCTTAAGATAAAAATCAGGAACATTTTTTACATATTTTGAAATCAGTAAAAATATATACACATTTTATAAATTGATTAAAATTTACATTAATTTAGTCATTCATCCTCATCTGGGTAGGCTTTGGACATATATCCAGGATGTGAGTTTTTCCTTTGCTGTTCTTGGCTACTATTTCAAAGAGGCAATTTATTTGCTACTATTTGCCCAGTTACCTCACTAAATACTAACTAATATAATATGATAGTATTGCAGAAATAGCTGAGCTTAATTCTCATGTCGACCAGACATTGCTGGCATCCTTAACCACTGATGAATCTCTTAACAGATGTGTCAAAATGAGCTCCAGTAACTAGAAGCCTGCGTAGTTCAGGGTAAATTAATCACCCTTACTGAGGAAACAACTCATTAGTAAATAGTCTTTTAAAATATATTAAAATCAGGCCAGGCATGGTGGCTCACACCTGTAATCCCAGCACTTTGGGAGGCCAAGGCAAGCGGATCACGAGGTCAGCAGTTCGAAACCAGTCTGGCCAACATAGTGAAACCCCGTCTCTATTACAAATACAAAAATTAGCCAGGTGTGGTGGTGTGTGCCTGTAACCCCAGCTACTCGGGAGACTGAGGCAGGAGAATCGTGTGAACCCGGGAGGCATAGGTTGCAGTGAGCCGAGATCGCGCCATTGCATTCCAGCCCAGGCGGCAGTACGAGACTGTGTCTGAAAAAAAAAAAAATTAAAATCAGCCGGGCATGGTAGCTTGTGCCTGTAATCCCAGCACTTTGGGAGGCCAAAGCGGGCAGATCACCTGAGGTCAGGCCAACATGGTGAAATCCATCTCTACTAAAAATACAAAAAATTTAGCTGGGCATGGTGGTTCACACCTGTAATCCCAGCTACTTGGGAGGCTGAGGTAGGAGAATCTCTTGAACCCGGGAGGTGGAGGTTGCGATGAACTGGGATCATGCCACTGCACTCCAGCCTGGGTGACGGAGGGAGACTCTTTAAGTCATGACCAACATGGAGAAACCCCGTCTCTACTAAAAATGCAAAATTAGCCAGGCATGGTGGCGCATGCCTGTAATCCCAGCTACTCGGGAGGCTGAGGCAGGAGAATCGCTTGAACCCAGGAGGCGGAGGTTGCGGTAAGCCGAGATCGCGCCATTGCACTCCAGCCTGGGCAAAAAGAGCGAAACTCCATCTCAAAAAAAAAATTTGTCGGCCGGGTGTGGTGGCTCAAGCCTGTAATCCCAGCACTTTGGGAGGCCGAGACGGGCGGATCACGAGGTCAGGAGATCGAGACCATCCTGGCTA
>NW_016805783.1:3719581-3724512 GCF_001698545.2 Rhinopithecus bieti
AAAAAAAAAAAAAAAAAAAAATTTGTCTCAAAATATATTATTTATATGTTTATATATTGTATATATATATAAATCTGTTTTTCCATTTGTAAGTAATACTTGCTTATCAAACGAAATTCAGAAAATACAGAAAATGGAAAGAAGAGGGAAAATTGTTTTAATTCAGCTGCAGAAAGAATGCCATTATTCATAGTTTGGTCAATTTCCTTTGAGTCTCAGGTACATTCATTTTTTAGCTTATTGTAGTTAGCAGGATACTAACAGACTTTCAATTACTGTTTATTGAAACCTAAGCATTTTTCATATAATTGTATCCAGTTTGTTTGATTTTCCCACTTTGTGTTATAAACAAAGAATTAAAGACAGCCAACACAGGACCATAAAACTGAATTTCATGACTTAAATAGTAGTAACTAACATTGATTGAGCACTTAGGCACCAGGCTCTATGCCTTGCATTTTATATGCATTACTTCCATTTTCATAACAGTTTATATAAAGTCAGTGTCGTCATTTAGAGGAAGAAATCAAGACTTTAATAACTAACTTACCTATGGAGGCTAAAAAGTAGATTGAATTTAAACCTTGATCTCTCTGACTCCATACTCTTTTTTTTTTTTTTTTGAGACAGAGTCTTGCTTTGTTGCCCAGGCCAGAGTGCAGTGGCACAATCTTGGCTCACTGCAACCTCTGCCTCCTGGGTTCAAGCAATTCTCCTGCCTCATCCTCCCGAGTAGCTGAGATTATAGGCGTGTGCCACCACACCCATATAATTTTTTTGTATTTTTAGTAGAGATGGGCTTTTACCATGTTGGTCAGGCTGGTCTCAGACTCCTGACCTCAAATGATCTGCCTGCCTCAGCCTCCCAAAATGCTGGGATTACAGGTGTGAGCCATTGTGCCTGACTTGACTCCATACTCTTAACCACTGGTCATAGTCGAGGATATGCATACATTAGGTTAACTTCATTTTGTCCTTTAGCGTACCTGGGGGGTTGGAGGGGGTGGTGTTATAATAAATTGTTTAAATTCATTAAACATTGAGGTTATATATAAATGAATAAGAATATGAATTCAAAGTTGTATCTTCCAAACTAGGGGAAAAAAGGTATTTTAAGGCCAGGCGTGGTGGCTCATGCCTGTAATCCCAGCACTTTGGGAGGCCAAGGCGGGTGGATCACCTGAGGTCGAGAGTTCAAGACCAGCTTGACTAACATGGAGAAACCCTGTCTCTACTAAAAATACAAAATTAGGCAGGCATGGTGGCGCATGCCTGTAATCCCAGCTACTTGGGAGGCTGAGGCAGGAGAATTGCTTGAACCCAGGAGGTGGAGGTTGCGGTGAGCCGAGATTGCGCCATTGCACTCCAGCCTGGGCAAAAGGAGCGACACTCCGTCTCAAAAAAAAAAAAAGGGGGGGGGTATTTTATTCTTGAACTAGTTACAAGAATAGGATGCTTTTGGGGTTGTGCATGGTCTGGATATCTCCTGCATGTTTATGATAGAAAATGTGAAGAAAAAGTAGACAATCCAATTTATATTTTGTTTTTACAACTGATTTGTGAATGGGAGACTAGTTCATAAATATAATATTTCTTTCATTAAATATGACTGAAATAGGCCGGGCGCGGTGGCTCAAGCCTGTAATCCCAGCACTTTGGGAGGCCGAGACGGGCGGATCACGAGGTCAGGAGATCGAGACCATCCTGGCTAACACGGTGAAACCCTGTCTCTACTAAAAACTACAAAAAAAACCTAGCCGGGTGACGTGGCAGCGCCTGTAGTCCCAGCTACTCGGGAGGCTGAGACAGGAGAATGGCCTGAACCCGGGAGGCGGAGCTTGCAGTGAGCTGAGATCCGGCCACAACCCTCCAGCCTGGGTGACAGAGCGAGACTCCGTCTCAAAAAAAAAAAAAAAAAAAAAAAAAAAAAAAAAAAATGACTGAAATAAATAATGTCAAGAGGTATTTCAGAACATTACAGATGATTGTTGGGATTTCCAAGTTTCGAAGATTGTTCTTGTGGGATAAAGGATCTTGTGAATTAAGCCGAAAACTAAGTTTGATACAGTTGAAGAATAAACCACATTTTTTTTTGATGTTGTTTAAATTAGGCAACAGCTGTTTACCAAGCAAAGGAGAAACTCAAGTCAATAGAAAAAGCAAGAAAAGGTTAGTATGGGAAGACTGAATGACCTGAGAAGTTAAGGTTCTGTTTTCAAGAGACCAATGAAGAGGATATTACTGATAATCATTTGCTTCTGTTGAAAGGATTCAATAAATTTTTATTGTAAAGTGTGTTATAGCATTGTGCTAGGTGTTGTGAGGGAGGTAGAAGTATCACATCCTTTTCAGATTATAAAAGCAATTAATACAAGGCAGTTTATGGCTGTGTGCCTAAATGTGCAGTAAAAACAGTGAGTTTATAAAATTGGTGGGAGAGGGAAAGAGAAATAAGGGTTAGAAGTGGAATTTGTACCAAATCTTGAAGGCCAGGACAGAGAGAGTGAAAGGACATCCATTGGACAACTGAGCTGGGACTGAAACATCATGAAGTCAGAGCCAGTTATAGTCTTGGCTTGTAAGCACGTTTGGTGGTGCAGAGGCCCCACATGCCTTCCTGGCCTGCTGTCCCTCTTTCAAAGGCTTCTGTTATGGATCTTACATGACTTTTTAGTTTGCCATACTAAAGGTCAGAATTGTAATTACAACTTTGGTTGTTTGCCTTTAGTGATTTGTACATATGATTTTACATTTATTCATCTGAGATGTATTGTCTAACTGTCCTCTTTTTTGGGAACCTACTTTTTTATTGTTGCATATGAAAAACAGCTAATATTCTTCTGAGTTAGGTTAGGCTTCTGTAGCAACAAACAAATCTCTAGGAGAGATGACTGAGGCTGGCTGTTGACTTCTAGACTGTAGTTTGATTTTGTTTTTAATCTTCAAAAATTTTACATACACTTTGTTACATTGAAACAGTATCTAAAGTTTGTAAAATGAAGTGTGTGGTTCTTCTCAGAGGTAACTATTAATGTTTGGTATATGTCCTTCTAGATTTTTTTTCTAGATCTGTGAGTATGTATATAATAAAAATACAAATACACATATGTACATGTATTTTAAACAATCAGGTCATATCGTACATATTATTTAGCAGTGTTTTGTTCACCTAGTGAATACATTGTAGATATCTTTCTACTGAGGTCTACTTAAGAGCCTTAGGGCATATTGATCAAACAGAGTGGTATGAACTGTCTGCTCTGATTTCATAGCTTGGATGTCTGAGAAATAAAACACTATTTTCTCCATTTTATTTGTGCTCACTATTGCTTTCAGAAGAGTAATAGTATTTAACGGTAGTTAATAATTGAGATTATTGAGTGCTGTCATGCTAATCTCCGAAATTTGTTTATGTCAGCTAATGTTTCTGGATTAGTGTCCTGTTTTTGGAGATTTACGTTTATACTAAATATGTAGATATTGTTAAGGAAGGCGGGTGACTGAGATTATTTTATTTTCGGATAATTTAAAATTAAATACGATGGGTAACTGATAGATACATTTCTAAACTTGTATGTTTGTTAGACTACAGGTTATACTATCCTCTTAACTCTTTCAGGTGCTATCTCCTCTGAAGAAATAATTAAGTATGCACATAGGATCAGTGCAAGTAATGCTGTATGTGCTCCACTGACCTGGGTTCCAGGTAAACACACTCCTGTTTTATACTAGATATATGTGATTTTGAAAATTCTTAGGTGACTGTGTACACACATAGATTTAATTTAGAATGTATGTATCCTTAGAAACCTCTGCCACGTATTTTCACATCTTTAATGGTTTATAAGTAATGATATAGGCCATGGGTTTTATAAATTTTGTTTTCTGTGAAGCCATTATTGCTAGGGAGTATGTTTCTTTCCTCTTTTGAAATAATAATTTGATTTTTTTTTTTAAAGTACAAGATAATGTGATGCTTCTAAAGCTTTGGATTTATATCCCATTATATCAGGGCTGGCCAGAAGCCAACTCTTTAGAGCCATTAGGATTTCCACAAAGGTTCCAGCCTGAGAAAGACAGTTCCAGTTATCTTAGATGCTAAAGACAAAGTGCTCTGTACCCAACAGTGAACACACAGACTTGGAAAGAGCTGGGATAATTAGACAGCAAAAGAAAGTATTAGGCTGCAACTATAATGACAGTGGATGAAACATAAAACAGGAGACGTAAGGTAGCAGCCTTATTGGAGGAAGGGGAAATATTAATAGTTGTCTCCACTTCAGTAACTCCTGAAGGTGCTGTGTTACCATGCTGAAAGCACTAAGGGTGACTATAATTTTGGGGATGAGTAATCTGCAGTTGGTGAGATGTGCCCGAAAAATCAGTCCAAATCTGGTCATGTTTTTGTCAACCACATACTGCTGTTTAGTGTGCTGTCATGTTTGGGATGAACATTACCTGCTCCTGCTATTTCGCCACGTATAGGAATTAGTTTCTGAATGACCAGATCAAAGAGGTTGGTTAGAAAAAGGTTTCATCTTAGACAAGGTGGCATGAGGAAAAAAAAGTAAAACAAAAAGGTGAAAATTAAAAAAAAAAAGTTTTAAATTAAGACAGTCCTTCTATTAAACATTCCAGTCCTTTCTGTCTTATAAGTGTCATGATTTTTTTCTCCCTTCTAGCATATATCATTGTCCTTTTCTTGCTAGAAAATACAGTTAAGTTTGAATAATTGAGATTGATAATTTTCTTAAGTTGTCATCCAGAATGTTTACAAAAAAAGACTTCTCATTTTTTTTAAAGTATAGAAAATAGTATATTCTTGGAAAGATTCAGAAAATTAAAAATGCATGTATTTTTAAAAGTAATATGCTATTAATAACAATTTATAAGGTGACTTTTCTCTTTTTTTTTTTTTTTTTTTTTTTTTT
>NW_016805783.1:3725599-3748122 GCF_001698545.2 Rhinopithecus bieti
TTATTTATATATTTTTTATATATTTATTTTATATTATTCCTCATCCTTTATAGTTTATAGGTGACTTTTGTTTTGATGTGGTAGAACATTGGGAAGTAGAAAAGGCATTTTAAAAGGAAAAAAATACCCTTTCTGAGGCAGTCACTTTAAATATTTTAGCCCGTTTCCTTTTTTCTGCTATATATTTTTTGCTGAATGTTACATCATAAGACTGTCACTGTGTCATTCATAATGCTTTGTATGCATCATTTTTGTTAGCTACCTAAAGTACAATATGGGGAACACACTGATATCCTTGGATATCACCTCATATTTCTCATATTTTAAAACTACAGAGAAAACAGAATATGGGGAGTCACTGCCACATTTTTGGACCAAGGAAGGGGCAGACCTAGAAACAGTCCTCCCCAGCCCCATCCCAAGGCCAATACTCATATCATGGTGCTGTCATTGGAGAGGGTGTCGTGTAGTTGTGGCCCACTCCATGGCAGAGAAGTTAGATGAGGCGTCAGAGGCCAGAACTGGCAAGCAGGAAATTACCCACTGGGGTTCCAGGGAGACTTGCTGGGAAGCTGCCCTTTGGGATTGTGGTGAAACCTGCTGGGAAACCACCTTTAGAGATGCCACTGAAAGTTGCTGTGGTGAACACCACTTAATGTCCTGCACACCAACCAGGCATCACAGCAGTAAAGGAAACAAAAACACTCGATCCAGGAAGTGAAACTTGTTTGCCAATGGAGTCCCACCTGTGCCCTCTACTGACAAAACTTAATTGTGGCAGCTGGCAAAGGAGAAACGGTTTCAGGGGCCAGAGAGAAGGGTAGATTTGAAGCTAACTGGCATACCTTTCTGGTTAATACCATAACTCTTTATTTTGACACTTTAAAAATCTGCCTTCTGTCTTTGAGTCTTGAACTATACCTGTTGATGGGCTCTGTCCCTTTGCTTCAGAAATACAGACTTTTAATGTGACTTGGGCACTTTTTTATAAGGAATTTCATATGCATACATTGCTAATCAACCTCTCTTTGATGAGAGTCATTTACAATAGCAGTTCCTCTATCAAGAAATCATACAAATCTATTATAATACTAAAGTACCTATTACCTGTTTATAATACGTAGAATAATCTACATAACCTAGTATACGTAATTATATATTATATATACATATAATAGATACATAGATACAGGAAAATTTGTAATTATAAATGTCTTACAAAAGAAAATTATGTCAACTATTTGAATAGTTTCTTACAGAGTAGTATGATTTTTTTAAAAAAATCCCCAGTTGCCAAAATATCACACTTTTCCTTGATAAATTTGATTTTTATTAATTTGGCCAAATGTGTATTTTTTTCCTAGTCTTAAAAAAATTGGCACAATAGCTTATGCCTGTAATCCCAGCACTTTGGGAGGCTGAGGTAGGAGGATAGCTTGAGCCCAGGAGTTGGAGACCAGCCTGGGTAACATAGTGAGACCTCATCTCTACAAAAACTTTAAAAAGTACTCAGGCATGGTGGTGCATACCTGTAACCCAGTTACTCAGGAGGCTGAGGCAGGAGGATTGCAGCCTAGGTCGGGGCTGCAGTGATGTGTTCATGCCACTGCACTCGAGCCTGGGTGACAGAGTGAGACCCTGTCTCAAAAAAAGAAAAGTAAAATTTTTAAAAATATACTTCAAATTGTTTGCATAAAGGAAAAAGTAAGAACTAGATTAATTACAAATAGAGCTGTTCTTATCTATGCTTCTTTTTTTCTCCAGATGTCCTTGCTCCACAGTATCCATGGCAGTCAAATGATATGTCGATGAATATGTTACCACCAAATCATAGTAGTGACTTTTTGTTGGAACCTCCTGGGCATAATAAAGAAAATGAAGATGATGTAGAGATTATGTCAACGGACTCCTCAAGCAGTAGTAGTGAGTCTGATTGAAAAACCGTAAAAGACAATATACAGAATTGAATACTGTAGAATTCCATTTCTTTAACAGTAGCAGGGAAATGTAAACCACGGGTGACAAAGAATAACCAGGTAAATACTGGCTTTGGTAGAATTGTGCAGCTATTGAAAGTCAAAGTGAACTTTCTTTTTAAAGCCAAAGATTATAGTTTTAGTTTTAAGCCACTAGGTAGATATTTAGGGGAATAGTCAACATTTACTGTTGAAAAGAGAAAGCAGTTGCTATGTGCTGTCTTACCCTGTTCTTTTCCAGTTTTGCTGGATTTGTATGTAGCCGTTCTAGAAATAGAGTTGAGGGAAATGATCCACGTACGTATCACTAATAGGCTTCTTGGAATTTACAAAAGCATTTTTAAGCTGGCAGTGGATGACTGAATAGGCATCATATTTCTTTTTGTGTGTCATTTAAAAGTAACAAAAACTCCCATTTGACAGTAAAGGCTCTTGGCTTCTGTTGGAGGAATGGGAAATTGTCTCAATTTGTACAGTTTGTAATTATTGTAATTTTTGTAAATAAATTTGTTTGTACATTGTATGCTTTTTTTTTTAGTTTAAATATACTGTCAGTGTAGGTAGGAAATTATTTCTGTAACTCCAGTTGCATTTTATAATACTTAAGTGACTAATTGAATTGAAACCTATTACAAGTAATAGGTTTCTCAAAGGCCCACATTCCTATTAGAAGAAATAATTTTTTTTTTTAATAATTGAAAAAACTTACCACAGCCTTGTCTGATTTTAAGAATAGATTGTGTGAAAAGATTTAGAATGGAAAGCAACCATTTCTTCCCTTCACCTTCCTCCTCTTGCAGTTCCTCAGGAGTCACTTTTAACCACTTCTAATTTCTGGTGGTAACCTCTGTATTTAAGTAATATGCTTATACAACTATTTCTTGATGTATCAGTTTTAGACAATGTATCTTCTGATTTCAAAGGTAATAAAACATTTAATGTGAAACATTTAGCAAATACAGTAAAGCTACCCAGAGATAATATCAATTCTTATTTTAGTGTAGATTTTTTTAAAGTTCACATATACTCTTTTTTGTAAAATGAGAATATTTCCTGAGATACTGCTGTATTTTCAGTTGCTAATCTGTATTCTTCAAATGAACTGAGAATTCCATTTTCCATCATTTTTTCCTTTTGATTATTTTGATCTCTAGAAAATTGGAAAATAGGAGATTAATCTTACATTTTCACCATCTAGAATTAAGAACATATAATGTTTGAATGTCTTTCCCCCCAGGGTTATTTTTATGAATGGACTAACACAATATCTAATTTTAACCTTTCCTTTTCCATATACTAAGAATATTGATCCATGTGGATACATTCTTGAAAGATTTACTTTAATGGCTAAAATTTTATTGTGGTATGTACCATAATGTAACTGCTTATTTTTATTACCAAATATTTAGGATAAATTCAAAAGGATTGTGTTTTTCAAATTCTTTAATACTGTATTAGTTTTCAGTTGCTGCCATAACAGATTACCACAAACTTGGCTCGAAACAACACAAATTTATCTTAGTTTTGTAACTCACAAATGCAAAGTGGATCTCATCTAAAATGAAGGTGTGGGCAGGGCTGCATTCCTTCCTGGAGGCCATAGGGGAGAATCTGTTCCCCGCGTCTTTCAGGTTTTACAGGCCGCCCTTGCTCCTGCTCCAGGCCCCTGGTTGGTGAGTGTTTCTCATTCCGCATTAGTGTGATGCTCTTCTGCCTACCTTTCCCATATTTAAAGGATCCTGTGATCATTCTAGGCCCACTGGATAACCCAGGATAATCTTATTTAAAGTCAGATGATTAGCAACCTTTATCCTGTTTGCAACCTTAATTCTTCCTTGCAATCTAACAAAACAACATCCATAGGTTCTATAGATTGGGATATAGACATTTTTGGGGAAAGGGGGTCATTATCCTGCCTATCAGAAATAATCCAAACTTTTCCCCTGAAAATTACACAAATGTACATTCCATCAGCTTTACAGAAAGAATGAGACTTAACTATATAAAGTACTAAGTCAGATATCATAAGTCTATATAATAGATTTCTGAAAATTTTTTTTAAGTTTTTTTGTGTGTGTCCCAGTAGATTCCCTTAGAATAACTGCCTCTGGAGATCATTTGTCTATAAAAGATCATAAACTCAAATTTATCTTCAGAAATGAGGCCACTAACACAGTGTAAGGAGTGGCTAGATACTACTTAACAGAGTGGTAGAAATTTTGGGCAAAACTAGAGTGTATGCCCAGGCATTTAAAATTAGATTATATAAACTGTGGGACAAATCTAGCCCAAAAGTACCTGTTTTTTGTTTTTTGTTTTTTGTTTTTTCCCCCAGAGATGAGGTCTTACTGTGTTGCCCAAGCTGTTCTTGAACTCATGGCCTCAGGCAGTCCTCCTGCCTCAGCCTCTCAAAGTTCTGGGATTACAGGCCACCATGCTGGGCTCACAAGTACCAGTTTTTGATACTGGTGTAACTTTGTGCAGTTGTTGCTTTGGGAAGCTAGAGTAAGATCTGCCTAAGAATTATGTATTCTGAGGTTGCAAGTGGACAAATCCATGCCCCTCAGCTGCATAAGCAGTTATTTTTAGGTGGTAAAGGGAAACACCTTGGGGTGTTTCCTAAAAACAAAGGGCAGAGGAAGAAAAACATTTGCACATTTCTGTGGGCAGATTTCTAAATTTGTTCATAGGAAGTTATTATCTTGTATTTGATTCTCCAGTGTCCCCTTTAAGGAAATCTGTAGGCTGTTTATTCTTTCCTACGGATAAGTATAACTTTTTTTTTTTTTTGAGATGGAGTCTCGCTTTTGTCCGCCCAGGCTGGAGTGGCAGGGCACGATCTCGGCCACTGGCAAAGCTCTGCCTCACCGGGTTGCACGGCCAATTCTCCTGCATCAGCCTCCCAAGTGCTGGGAACTTAAACAGGCGCCCGCCCACCTCGCCGGCTTAGTTTTTTTTTGTATTTTTAAGTAGAGCTGGGGTTTCATGTTGTTAGCAGGAATGGTCCTCGATCTTCCCTGACCTCAATGATCCGCCCGCCTCAGCCTCCCAAAGTGCTGGGATTACAAGCGTGAGCCACCGTGCCTAGCGGTAAGTACAACTTTTAACTCTGGGAATATCCGTTGGCTTTTTGAAATGATCTTGGTGCTATAAAGACTTGTAACTGTTTAAGGGCCTCTCTTCACTAGTCTTATCTTCCTAAACTTCTGCCATACTTGTGACATGTGAAATGCATGGGTGTTCTAAGTAGGTTTCTGCTTTCTCAGCATAGTGCCTGGCACTTTGTAGGCCCCCAGTAAATAATAATTGCAAGAATGAATCTCAGCTCTGTGCAGTGGCTCACACCTGTAATCCCAGCATTTTCGGACCCCAAGGTGGGCCGATTGCTTGAGTCGAGGTGTTTGGGACCAGCCTGGGCAACATGTGAAACCCCATCTCTACAAGAAATGCAAAAATTAGCCAGGCATGGTGGCATGCGCCTATATTGCCAGCTTACTAGGGGAGACTGAGGTGGGAGGATCGCTTGAGCCCGGGAGCTGTGATCGTGCCACTGCATTCTAGCATGGGTGACAGAGTAAGACTATCTCTCCAAAAAAGAATAAATTTCAATTTATATCCCTGGAGGACTGGCTTGAAGATGTTAAAGAAAACTGTAAGGGCCCCCTTTACACCTCTTGTTTAAAGCCAGAATCTACTTAATGCTAGACCCTTGCAGCGTTCCCTACCTGTATCTCCTCTAACTGTATAGCCAGTACAAAGAATTAACCCCCCATAGCTCACAGGAAGAAGAGAGAATAACAAATTATATTGTATAAAGAGGCATTTCTGAGGCAATCGATGTTATTTCATTATAAACTGAGTGTTAGATGATAACGACATTTTGTGAGCAGTTAAACAATGGCAGTGTAGTTCTTTAGAGCTATGTCTGCATATTGAGCTGAACTGTAAGGGTGAAATGGGGTGATGCCAAGGATTGTCTTTAAGATACCAATGGGAATGGTAGAGAAAGAATCTATGAAAAGCTACTCTTTAAGAGCAGTGAGAACAACGAATATGTTAAAATGAACTCCGGAATTCAGGAAATTAACCAAAGGCAATGTGGGAAGTTTTACTCAAGAAAACCACCTGAATATCAGCGAGAATAGCCTGCTTTGTAGCGTTTCCACTTACCCTAATTTCATCTCCTTCTCCCAAACTTTGTGTTAACCTTGACAACCAACAGTGCCGCAATCCTAGGGAAAACCAGCAGCCACTGGAGGGTGTAGAAAGGCTCTGAAGCTCCCTCAAAACACCATCTGCTGAGAATTGTCGTTATTTGACCTGACAGTTCTGTGTGGCATTTTCTAGAAACCCCATTCACAATGTTGCAGAATTTTGCTCCTTCAGCTAAAATTGGAATCTTGTCACCAGGAAAATCTGGGCATGCAGACACATTGAAGGGTGAGTAGAGCAGGATTTTATTGGGTAAAAAGGAAAAAAAGGAAAAAAGAAACCTCAGCAAAGCAAGATGGAGCCCTGTTCATAGGCCCCAGCCCCACAGATCGATTCTCAGGTCAGTCACCACACAAGCTGAAGAGAGCAGGCTCCTCCCTTGTGTAAGGCACAAATTCATCGGGGCTCCACCCCCCGCCTTCCCCCAGTGCACATGTCCGACTCCAGTCCTTTGTGGGCATGCACAGACAAGCCCTGGACAGGTTCCCTCACAAAAGCATGTGATATAAACACTTATGGGGCGAGGCAGACGTTCTCAAGGAACCCCTTTTTTATCTGCCTAGGCATTTAGCTGTCTTACTTCACCCCCCAAAGAAGGACATCTAACTGCTGTTAGGATAAGGATAAGGATGAAGATCCAGCTTTACTGCTTCCTGCTGACAGGAAGTGCTGTTTTGGGGAAATGGCAGTCAAATTTGCCTCAGAGGCCTACCTAAGGGTCCCTGGCAAAAGGGGCCATCCTCCGAGTCTCCTTTGCATGACCATTTGGAATTTGATGGCCCAAAGGCTAGAAGAGACAAACTGAGTTATTGGAAAAACATATCAAAACAAAGGAAGGCCGTGGGTAAGGACAGCTCAAAAATCCCGAGGCCTTCTACCGGTTTGCACAGGGAGAAAGAAGCCAAAAGCTCCACTGGTAAAAGACCTTTTGCCCTTTTGCCAGCATGTCAGGCTTCTGGGTTCCCGTCCCCGAAGCTCAATCCTAAGCCAAACAGTCTAAGGTTTGGGAAATTAATTCTTCCCAGTTTGGAGGATGCATTTGAGGAGAGTGTCCCATAGTATGGAAACATAATTGCCTATTAGTGAAGAGAGGACAGGAGGAAAAAGGAAAAAAGATGTTTCCACACCTTATAATCTTTTTCTAAAGACTTATCTTACTGTTCTTACACACGTCTCATGTAAATCTATTTCCAGTAGTTTCAATTACATGTTATAATGGTAACTCCTAGCAATTTGTAACTAATGTAAAACATGGTAAGTTGTTTTAATTATGTGCTAGGTGCAGCCAAGGTTTGACTCCTTCCAACATAATTAAGGTTGTGGTTAATTCCATATGTCCCCAGGCCTTACCGATTGTGAAGCAGGCAAGTCAAACAGTTCTCAAAAACCAAAAAAGCAGTTTATTACCTTAAAACTTTAGCAAACTTAGTATCTGACCTGCATAATTTAGTCCACCTATTTACATTTTGATGACATCTGCATTTTACCAATAATCTTTAAGACTGTTTTTATTTCTCAGAGATTAAAGTCATGTGAACTGAAAGATATGACACCTTTTAACCTCCCTTTTACAAAATATTTGATTCAAGCGCTTATCCTTCTTTAAGTTAATTAGATCTTTTTTTTATAGATGTCACATACACACAACACATATATAACTACACAGACAGGCGGAAGGAAACCCAGCAGCCCTAAGATTTTTCATTTGCCAATCTCCTAATTGGATTATTGGCCTCCAGGTGGAGCCCTTTAAGAGACAGCGCTAGAAAAACAAGCAGCTTCTAAGGCCTAATAAACAGTCATAGGTGGGGCAAAAACAGATTTTGAGAGGGATCTATCCACTTTTAATTCCTGGTGTTCCATGAGGAGAACAGGTTTCTTCCCAAAACGGAGTCAGTGGTGCCTTCTCTGTTTTTCCCAAAGAGTCCCATGCCCCCAGGAGTTATCTTAGGGCTTCTCATGCATGCATTGAGAGTGACAAGGCAAAATGAAGAAAATAATTCAGTCGATTGAGAAAAAACCCTTTTCCAGCAAAACAAGATCCAAGAAAAGAAAAACATAAAGACCCTTTAAATACACTTATACCTTAGATATCCACATTTAATTAAGCTGACTGCTCTTAACTAAAATCCTTATCCCTTGTTATCTGAATTTAGCCACACCAAGCGGCCATATTATTTGCTTTCAAACTTTACTAGAGGCTCAGAGAAAGGAAAATCCAAGGTAGTTCATGAGAGGAAGCGAATCAACAAATAGCAAAGGTTGCAGATATCAAACGAGAAAAGATTCCCTAAGCCAGGATTGAACCCAGCTGCCATTGTAAAATGGTGAGGCTAAACAAAACATTGCCACATGGTTACAGGTCATGCTCCCAAGGATGTAAAGCAAGATGGAGGCCTGCAGCAAAGATTGCTACTGACTCTACAGAAAGGCATGCAAAGCACACCAGATTGACTACAGCTTAAGACCAACCTCACAAATCCTTTTTCATAATGAAAACTTTACAGGGAATATAAACAGTGATCCTTATCATTTCTGGCCTAGTAAAATGTCTTCTAAAAAGAAAAAAAAAAACTCTTACTTAAAAGTTAACTGCTAACAGGGTAGAGAAAAGGAAAAAAAGTTTGAAGTGCGGGGTTAGAAAGACACCTGGAAGAAGAACCTCTTATTATGCAAATAGATTCCTCCAACCGGGAGAGAAACTTAAGAGGGGAGCAGGGTAGCTGCCAGTTTGCCCGTCCATCCGGAAAAAGAAAGAAAAAGCTGACATTCCCAACCCCTGGGAGCAACAGCGGTTGGGAGGGGAGGGAGGCATAATTTCCTCTACCTTCAGAAGTTCGAGAACAAAAAGGCTTAGAAGCAAAAGGAAAAAAGATTTTTTGGTTTGCATCTTACCCTTCCTCAAGTCCTACATCTACATCTGGGTGCCAAAATGTTGCAGAATTTTGCTCCTTAGTTCAGATAAAGCCAGAATCTTATCACACGACCAGGAAAATTTAGGCATGTGGACACATTGAAGGGTGAGTAGAGCAGGATTTTATTGGGTGAAAGGGAAAAAAGGAATAAAATTCAGCAAAACAAAATGTAGTCCTGGTTAACAGGCCCCCCACCTCACAGATTGATTCCCAGGTCCCCACACAAGCTGAAGAGAGGCGGCTCCTCCCTTGCGTAAGGGGCGAATTCCCTATGGCTCCACCCACTTCCCCCTCATATGCATATCAGGCTCCAGTCAGCTATGAGCATGCCCAGACAAGCCCTGGGCAGGTCCCCACCTCTGCACAAAAGCATCTGATGTAAACACTTGTGGGGCAGGTTGAAGATTCTCTGGGGACCCTTAACTTATCTGCCTAGGCATTTGACTGTCTCAGTAAGGTTTGTCTTTATTTGACCTGACTGAGCACTCTCTCACTGTGAACAGTGTTTTCTCTGGGTGCATTTGTCAAAAACAGTCAGTGACAAGAGTTTAATATCACAGCTGCCTGAGGCTGCAATAACAACTGAAGCAAACAAACAGCTGACTAAAAACTTAAAAAGGAAAATTTGGGAAAGAAGATCTCCATATTGGGCTTTGAAAAGCTCTGACATATTCCTGGAAATCTAGAAGGTGACACGCATGCTCAGTGTTGTATGTATGCCCAGGCAATACCTAAGATGGCCCTCATCTGTCACCTCTGACCTTGAGCCTTCGTGCAAGCAGGGAGTGAAGGCGCGGTATAGTTGTAAACTGCCTGCAAAAGCATTGGAAGTGTGCTTCAACATGCACATAAAGCTCACTTGGCAAAGCCAAGGAGACTTATTTGTTAAGAGGCATTTATGGAAACCTCTGTCTAATCATAAGCTAATCACTAAACTAACAGTAAAACTTCAAGGATCATACACGATATATTGCAGATGACATGATTTGGCATGTAGAAAGCCATAAGAAATCCACTAAAAAACTATCAGGATCAATAAGTAAAATCAGTGAGATTGCAGAATACAAGATCAACATACAATGCTGCATTTCTATACAATAGCAATGAATAATCTGAAAAAAAAAATAATTCAATTTGCCATAGCATAAAAAAGAGCAACACATTAAAGAATACATTGAACAAAAGGAGTGTAAGACTTACATTATAAACTATAAAACATCACTGATATACCCAAAAGAATTGAAGGCAAGGACTTGAACAGGTATTTTTACACTCATGCTCCTAACAGCATCATTTATAATAGCCAAAAGGTAGAAGCAACCCATGTCCATTGACAGATGAATCAATTTTAAAAATGTGGTATGTCCACACAATGGAATATCATTCAGCCTTAAAATGGTAGGAAATTCTGACACTTGTTACGATATAGATGCACCTTGAGGGCGTGGTGCTAAGTGAAATAAGCCAGTCACAAACGGACAAATACTGTATGATTTCACTTATATGAGGTACCTAGAGTAGCCAAACTCACTTATAGTGACAGAAAGTAGAAAGGTGTTTGCCAGCGGAAGTGGGGAAGGGAGATGGAGAAATTGTAACTCTCATATATTGTTGGTATAAAATGTGACAACCACTTTGATAATCCCTCAAATTTTTTGACAATCCCTCAAAAGCTAAACACAAGGGCAGGTGTGGTGGCTCATACCTGTAATCCCAGCACTTTAAGAAGCCAAGTGAACCGCTTGAGGCCAGGAGTTCGAGACCAGCCTGGCCAACATGGCAAAACCTTGTCTCTAATAAAAATACAGAAATAAAATTAGCCAGATGTGGTGATGCACGTCTGTAATCCCAGCTACTCAGGTGGCTAAGGCACGAGAATTGCTTGAACCCAGGAGGTGGAGGTTACTGCGAGCCAAGATCATGCCACTGCACTTCAGCCTGGGTAACAGAGCAAGACTCTGTCTCAAAAATATATATAAAAAAGCTAAAGACAGTTAAACTTTATGACCCAGCAATTCCACTTCTCAGTTTATATACCCAAGAGAATTGAAAACACATCTGTGCAAACACTTGTACACAAGTATTTTGAGAAGCATTATTCATAATAGTCAATAGCAGAAACAACCAGTGTTCAACTGAGTGGGTTAAATGTCATATGTCCATGTAATAGAATATGCTTCAGCTATAAAAAGGGAAAAAGTACTGATATATGCTACAACATGAATGAACCTTGAAGAAAATAGATACTAAGTGAAAGAAGCCAGACACAAAGCCACATATGGTGTGATTCCACCTATATGAAATGTCCAGAATAGACAAATCTTCAGAGACAGAAAGTAGACGAGTGGTTTCCAAAGGGATGGGGGAGGGAGCAATGGGGAGCAACTAGTAGGTGCTGGGTTTCTTTTCAGTGCAATGAAAATGTTCTGAAATTAGATGGTGGTTATTGAATAACTCTAAATGTACTAAAAACTACTGAATTGTACACTTTAAAGGGTAAATTTTATGGTGTGTGAATTATATCTCAATGAAAAAGTATAATATGAATTTGAAATACGTCAATGTAGGGAAACAACTTTAAAAATTTGTCTTTCAACTTCTGCAATTTCCCAGGAACAAAATTGTTTTTTAGATTGGTAACTTGAAATAATATAGGGCATAGAGTCAGTATTATAGTTTGGAATTCTGACAGTGTAAATATTTTATCTCCGTTTAGTTCAGTTTCTTTACCTATGTATGTATACCAATATACATAAATTAAGTCATCCCATAGTGTCTGTTATGCAGTGAATAAAATAAAATGTTGATGGGCCGGGCATGGTGGCTCATTCCTGTATTCCCAGCACTTTGGGTGGCCGAAGCGGGCGGATCACCTGAGGTCAGGAGTTTGAGACCAGGCTGGCTAACATGGTGAAACCCTGTCTCTACTAAAAATACAAAAATTAGCTGGGTGTGGTGGTGTGTGCCTGTAGTCCCAGCTACTTGGGAGACTGAGGCAGGAGAATTGCTTGAACCCGGGAGGCGCAGGTTTCAGTGAGCTGAGATCGCTCCACTGCACTCCAGCCTGGCAACAGAGTGAGATTCCATCTAAAAATAAATAAATAAGTAAAATGTTGATGAATAAAAAAACAGATACTACAGCTAAGGAAAAAAGGGGGCATGGAGACAAGGAAGCAAATAAGGTGAAATCATGGTACTTGTTGAATGGTGATAGGTGTGTGGGAGTTCATTGTCCTATTTTCTATTTTCTCTGGTATGTTTTAAATTTTTCATGTAAAAAAAAAAATTCCTTTGGTCTCCACATCAAAAGTATTCCCCCAATACCCTGTTTTAAAATGCCAGGGAATGGAAAAGTTTGGGTACTCTATAAAGATGTCCTTGATGCTGCCAGAATTCCAATTCCAGGATGATAGATATGGAAGGAGTGTGTGGGACCTCCCTGTAGTGAATATTTATTGACTCTATCGCAGTACTTTGAACACAGCTGTGAGATTTAGGCCATCTGGATTAGTTTGCTAGGGCTGCCATAACAAGATACAGTGATTTTGGCTTGCCTATGGCCACCTGCTTGCTGAATCTTCCTGTAGCCTTTTCTCTGCTCATGCATCCCTGGTGTCACATGTGTGTCCAGATTTTCTCTTCTTATAAGGACACCAGTCAGAATGGATGAAGGCCCACCCTAATTACCTAATTTTAACTTAAACTGCCTCTTTAAAGGCCCTATCTCCAAATACAGTCACATTCTGAAGTACTGGGGGTTAAGGCTTCAGCACATGAATTTTGGCGGGACACCAGAGTGATTCAAGAACCTGTTCCTTACCATCTGAATGGGAAGCTTTGTGTGAGACCCTATGCACATTTGAGCACTGGAGCCCTGAAGCCTTTAAGGACCTTTCTTAGTTATTGCCATTCACTATCCCAGAATCTTAGCATGTCTTTCCCCTAGGCTTTTTATTTATAAGCCAACATAGACAAAGATAACAACAAAGAAACCCAAACCGAAAAAAACAGGTAGAACTAAGAATACATAGATTACTTCTAAGAAGCATTAATGGGGAGTGAATTTAAAAAAAGAAATGGGAATTTCACATGTGCCTCTAAGAAGTCAAATTGCTATGTACATTTCATGTGCATTTATATATATAGCTCCATAACCCCTCATCCAAAACCTTTGAGTCTAAATGTATTTCAGAATTTGAAATTCTTTTTTTTTGCATTTTGGAAGGTTAATAGGATTTATATACCATGTGTTATATGTCCCCATTAAAGCCAGAAGCAGCACCTTATAAGTCAAACAAGCATATGAAAATTTATTTGGCAAAAACATATATACTCCATGACCCAGCCTTTTCACTCCTAGGTTTATATTTTTCCAACAGAAATAAGCACACACGCACATGTAAAACACATGTGCACATTATGGCAGCTTTATTTGTAATAGCCCTGAATTAGAAACAACGCAAGTGAACATCAACATTAGGTAAATTTTGGTATAAACAGTGGAATACTGTGAATTACAGCCATACACAGATAAATATCTCAGAAACAATGTTGACTGAAAGATACCAGACACAAAAATACATAATGTATGATTCCACTTAGACCAAATTAAAAACTAATCTATGAGATGGTGGTAATAGTGGTTATCTTCGTGAGGGGACACTTTTGGGGTGATGGTAAAACAGTTCTTGATCTAGGTGGTGGTTATATAGGTCTGTTCATTTTGTAAAAAGTTCATGGAAAGCCTATGTGCATGCTATACCTGAATTTAAAAGTTAAAAAAAAAAATGCTGCCACTTAATTTTCTATCATCTTGTTTCTATAATCCATTTGAATCTTTCAAATAGATTCAAATATTTATGGAGCCCTACTAATATGCCAGGGACTACACTAGGCATTAAGGATACCAAAAGAGCCTTATTGATTGATTGATTGATTGAGATAGGGGCTGACTCTGTCACCCAGGCTAGAGTGCAGTGGTGTGATGTTGGCTCACTGCAGCCTCGACCTTCTGGGCTCAAGTGATCCTCCCACCTCAGCCTCTTGAATAACACCACTACAGATGTGTGCCACCATGCCCAACTAATTTTTATATTTTTTTGGTAGAGATGGAGTTTCACCATGTTGGGCCAGACTGGTTCCGAACTCCTGACCTCAAGTGATCCACCCACCTTGGCCTCCCAAAGTGCTGGGATTACAGGTGTGAGCTACCGCGCCTGGCAAGAGCCTTCTTTCTTTAGCACAGAAGATTGTTTAATAAATACTTCTTAGTTATATTGCTTGCCTGTTTTGTTAGATCCTACATAAAACAAACTCTTAGGGGATAGAACTAGCTACTGAGCTGGTGTTTCTACCGCAGTTCTAACCATTGGTTCTTGCAACTATTGCTTCTGGCCACTTCACTTCTAGCCCTTTGGGTCAGTCAGCTAGACCCCCAAACAGTTCACCTGGGATGGCTCATGGAGAAAAATCCATGCATGGTAGCTGGGGTGGGATGGTGGCATCTTGGGACCTCACAGACTCCCCTGTTCTGACCTGCTGATCTATTTCCCTGATTCTAAACTCCTCACTCCAACCCCCAGCCCTTTAGTCCCTTACTATGGTCCTTGCCCAACATGGCATCTTGCATTACTGAACCTGTTGACCACCTATTCTTTCTCCTTCCATTTGAATTCAACTGTTTGGTGGTGGCATGAGCAGGGACATTGATTAAGTTAGTGAACTGCCATAAGTATTTGTAAACCCAGTGTATGCAAAAGCCATTAAGAAAATGAAAACTCTCCTGGCCCTGGATTCTTTCTATGTAGCACTGCTGATAAGAAAGACAGGTGAAGCAATGTGTGGTCGAGAGCACTGGGTTTATTTTCACCAGTGGCAACAACAGAGGGAGGAACAAAATGCAGGTGTGTGTCTTGCAGTTCTCAAACTGGTAGACCTAAAACATTTTGTGGACCAGTTGAGCCCTTCCTCATACTGTCTTAAAGCTGCTCCGTACTCCCTTAAGGCAGTTCATGGCTCCTACTTGCTGGACTTCCACCTGTGGTCTGGTTTACCTCTCTTGGGGCTGCAAGAATATCTTACCTAAATAGTCACTTTCTCTGCATCCCAAGGATCTTGTTGATTGAAACATCTTATTGTATGAGTCAGGTTTATCTAATTCCACTGATTTATTTCCACTAATAAAACACAGCCTAATAAAATTCTCAAATATGCACGAACACATAATTATATCCCTTGAAAAATACAAAACCTGTTATAAGGTATATTTCACATGCATGTTACTTAATATTTTCCCCTACAACATAGTAAGTTGCCCTCATTTTTCCTCGCGTTAGTAAATTGGCATTTGGATTTCAACTTACCCAGTTGTGGACTTTGTGTACATCTTTAGCCAGAGTGTCACTTCTGTTTGTATTTTGGACCCTAACTTCTCCTTACACCTATAGAAACAGATACTCTTCATGTCCCTGCCAATAATTGGAATGCAGTATTTGCATTTCCTATCCTGAGGATCCTCAGTACTACTTGTTTTCATTCTGACCCAGAAAAAAAAAAAGTTAAGAAAAGAAATACTGAAAGGTATTTTTTTCATTCAGCTAGTATATATTAGGCATTTAGCATTAGGAGTTACCACTGTGGCTGCTTAGGTATATAATAGAAAGACATGCCTTTAAGCGATTTTCCACCCTGGGTGGACCAGGTGTTCCTTGCCCTCATTCCCATAAACCCACAACCTTCCAGCTTGGGCGTTAGGCCCATTATGAACATGTTACAGTGCTGCAAAGATTTGGTTTATGGCCAGTCTTGGGGCCAGTTTATGGCCAGATTTTGGGGGGCTTGCTCCCAACACCGTTTTACCTTTTCCTATGAATAAAACTCCTGGTTAGTTTTTTCTTTCCATTGAAATACATTTCATGTCAAGTTGGGTGAGTTAAAAAACAAAAAACCTCACAAGCTTTCAATGAGTTTGACATTGCCTCCCAAGTAGTGGGGACCACAGGTACACGCCACCATGCCTGGCTAATTTTTAAATTATTCGTAAAGACGGGGTCTCCCTGTTGCCCAGGCTGGTCTTGAGCTCTTGAACTCAAGCAATCCTCTCACCTCAGCCTCACAAAGTGCTGGGTTTACAGGTGTGAGCCACTGTGCCAGACCTTGTGATGAGTGTTTGAAGCTATAAAACATCTGCATGGATAAGTACTAACATAAAGAGATATCTTAATGAATTACCAATGAACTGTAGTAGAGATAAACCTATGAATGGGCTTAATCCATAAGCTTGCCTGCTTTCTTATCAAGCCTCACATGTCTATCACTTAGGAGAAGCCAGGGACAGGGATTCAGTCAACTGAAGGAGTGAAATTAAGTAAAATGAAGAAGCAAGCAACAGAAGGACATGGAATAATCAAATAGGAGCTGAAAAATTAGTGTGAAATTAATTCATATATCCAAAGAACAAGGCATACACACACACTTACTATATTTGAGCTCTTCAAACATTCCAACATCAGGCAACTAACATCAAAAATATGGACAGGGAGCGGTGGTTCATGCCTGTAATCCCAGCACTTTGGGAGGCCAAGGTGGGTGGATCACTTGAGGTCAGGAGTTCGAGACCAATCTGGGCAACATGGTGAAACCGTCTCTACTAAAAATACAAAAATTAGCCAGGCGTGGTGGTGCATACCTGTAATCCCAAGTACTCAGGAGGCCGAGGCAAGAGGATCCCTTGAGGCTGGGAGCTGGAGGTTGCAGTGAGCTGAGATTGCACCACCGCACTCCAGCCTGGCTGACAGTTGGAAAAAAACAAAAACAAAAATAGGTAAAGATACAATTAATAGAAAATGAGATTTATACATGACAAATTATACAATGTACATATGTAATTTTGAAAAAGTAAACAATTGGCCAGGCGTGGTGGCTCACACCTGTAATCCCAGCACTTTGGGAGGCCAAGGTGGGTGGATCACAAGGTCAGGAGATCGAGATTATCCTGGCTCACACAGTGAAACTCCATTTCTACTAAAAATAGAAAACTTAGCCAGGCGTGGTGGTGGGCGCCTGTAGTCCCAGCTACTCAGGAGGCTGAGGCAGAAGAATGGTGTGAACCCGGGAGGCAGAACTTGCTGTGAGCCGAGATCGCGCCACTGCACAGAGCCAGACTCTGTCTCAAAAAAAAAAAAAAAACAATTACCAAAGACCACAAAGTGATTTTGTTTTTGTATGGTTTTATCTAGAAATATTTATCATGTAGAAATGAAAACTGAGAAATTTCTTAAAATTTTATTAACCATTTACAAGTAACAAAACCCATTATGTATAAACACATAAATAACATTTTAACAGTTATTTTATTTTTTTCACATATTAAAACCCACTAAAAAAACCATTTTCTAACCAAGAACAAAATCATTAGCGAGAAGAGTACTGCTGCTTTACATTTCTCCAAATCTCTTCAATGTCTGATGACAGACGAAAGCTGGATTCTCATATCTGCTTTTGCATTCAGCCTATTACAATATCACACCAGATAGCCTCTCAAAAACTCCTCTGCACACATGAAAAAATGAGTGAAAAAGATAAATGATGGCCGGGCGTGGTGGCTCACACCTGTAAGCATTTTAGGAGGCTGAGGTGGGCAGATCACTTGAGCTCCAGAGTTCCAGATCAGCCTGGCCAACATGGTGAAACATCATCTCCACTAAAAATACAAAAATTAGCCAGGTGTGGTAGTGGGTGCCTGTAATCCCAGCTACTCAGGAAGCTGAGGTAGGACAATTGCTTGAACCCAGGAGGCGGAGGCTGCAATGAGCTGAGATCGTGCCACTGCAACAGACCAAGACTCCTTCTCAAATAAAAAAAAAGGAAAAACTATAAATAACGAAATGATAAGTGTTATAAAAACAGCTTTGACCGAGAATACCCTTGAAAGGCTCTTGAGGCCCCCCCAATCACACTTTTAAGAACCACTGCTCTAGACGAATCTCTTCATTTTACATATAAGGACCTTGGACCTCAGAGTAAGTGAGAAACTCAACATCACACAACCTGTTAATAGGAGGATACATACATTAGATGGTTTGTCTCACTTTTCTTGGTTTAGGTTCTCAATTGGAAACCTGGGATATACACCCTAATGACCTGTCCTATTCCCTGTAAGTTGTAAAGATTGTCACAATATATTTATTACCCTCTCCCCAACATGCCTTTAATAAAAGAAGTAATCAACAAATTTGGTAAATTTTGCAACAGGCATACTGTGTTTGAACCTGAACTACAATATTTGAATTCAGGTCTCTATTTGAACAGAAACACTAAGGCAAATTCAACTGTATCCTACTCCATGCAAGCTAGTAATGACAAACTGTACGGTAAATATCATAGGTAACTATGGAAAGCAGATTACCCATAATATCAGTATGTATCATATATTCTGTGTCTGGAATACAATTCAATGACATATTTCAGAAAAATTTTCTCAAGTACTGGCTGAAAGGGTGGTGGATACATTAAGAGATTGCAAATAAATTGGCGATCATAAGATCTTTTTTCGATAAAATGGAGTTGTTTCTGCAATGTAGACATTTTTCATTCCCTAACCAGACCTTATTCCTGTGTTTTTAAAGAAAATCAAGAAATCTTCTCGGCCACCTAGAGATGATTTCCTTTGTATCCCACCAGATGGTTCAGATCTTCTTTAAATGGATCATAGCCTTGTTCTTTTAAACAACGCAGTCCCCAGAAAAGCTGGTCCAGAGGAGGAAATTCTTCCCAAGGAACCCACTCCCAACCTAGAAAAGAAAAATGCTAAATCAATTTATTTAGCTAACAGAAAACAAAGGGTATTTATTTGGGTAAGCTAACCTATATCTAGAAAAAATTAACTGAATTTAAAAATAACTTGCTACTAATAAACTCTAATAGTAATGCTTTCCATTTGCTTGGCTATACAAATATAATTTGCATGTAGAATGAAGATCTTATGAAGAGAATGGTGGTCATTTAAAACATTCTGTTGTTTGAATGTGAAGCCCAGTTTACAAAGGCTATCCCAGGGCAAACCCAGATTTAGTATTAGTCAGTGTTTATTTAAATATTTTTGTAAAAAATGCAAATAACTTTATATACTATAGGTTATACTACATTAAAAAAAACCATTTCCTTCACCTATAAAATAAAGTAGATTACAAAGTTTCTAAGATATCCTCCATCTCTTAAAAAAGTATGAAAGCTGTGCACAGGAAAATAAAATATTGTATTTCTCTGATGGCGAGTGAGGATGAGCATTTTTTCATGTGTCTGTTGGCTGCATAAATGTCTTCTTTTGAGAAATGTCTGTTCGTATCCTTTGCCCACTTTTTGATGAGGTTTTTTTTTAGATAAACAAATACAGAAGATAATTTTTAAAAATCCATTCAAACAAGAAAGATTTTAGATAAACAAATACCTAAGATAATTTTTTAAAATCCATTCAAACAAGAAAGATTTAACAGTGTCTATCAGTTATAAAGTACATGAAATTCTAGAAAAAGATTCTAGAGAATGGTGTTTTCTTTCATGATTTAAATGTAAATAACATAGAAGGGCCGGGCGCGGTGGCTCAAGCCTGTAATCCCAGCACTTTGGGAGGCCGAGACGGGTGGATCACGAGGTCAGGAGATCGAGACCATCCTGGCTAACACGGTGAAACCCCGTCTCTACTAAAATACAAAACTAGCCGGGCGAGGTGGCGGGCGCCTGTAGTCCCAGCTACTCGGGAGGCTGAGGCAGGAGAATGGCGTAAACCCGGGAGGCGGAGCTTGCAGTGAGCTGAGATCCGGCCACTGCACTCCAGCCCGGGCGACAGAGCGAGACTCCGCCTCAAAAAAAAAAAAAAAAAAAATAACATAGAA
Organism: Rhinopithecus bieti; assembly: GCF_001698545.2. NCBI lineage: Eukaryota > Metazoa > Chordata > Mammalia > Primates > Cercopithecidae > Rhinopithecus > Rhinopithecus bieti. Next base: position 3,745,595 of record NW_016805783.1, read on the forward strand.
GCACAGATGCTTATGATAGGCAAATACCTACATATTATATTAAGATATACACTCCATGTTCTGTTTCTTTATGATCACCTGTTTTTACTACGTGTAAACACTAAGTATCTCTCTGCCCATAAAATACAGGTATACAGGTAATGTATTTTCACTTTGGGAATGCAGGGGCCCAAAATCCATGAAACTGGAACAAGTACAGGAAGAGATGATCAGTATCTGTAACCATACACTAAAGAGGTGGCGGGGTGGGGAGAGGGAGGGGGAGAGAGAGAGAGAGAGAGAGAGAAAGAAAGAGAGAGAGAGAGACAGACAGAGACAGATTGAGTACCCAACGATGCGGTGCAAGATGCTCAATTAACCGGGTCTCCAAAAAGCTGTCCATGAAGAGATTACCCCATCCCCTAGAAAATGAAGTGTCTGGATGAGCCTCCAAACTATAATTAGATGGTTAGAGGAAAGATGCACTAAATAGTAAACTGAAGCAGGCTACCCAGATCCAAGGCCTGAGTAGCACGGGACAGAGAGACTGTGTCTTTATACTAGAAAGAAAGTAAAGACCCACGAAGCCCTTGCACCTTGGCTAGGCTGCAACTGGTTATCAGTATAGCTGGTTATCAGGCTGCAACTGGGAATAAAATGAACATAATTTCTGCTGTATTTTTACTAACAGATATAGAGGAATAAATGTTTTTGATCAAATCTGATTTGATGCTAGTAATCTTGGACCTTCTAAATCGTACTGCTTTATTTGAGATTACTAGCAAGGTTCATGTCAGGGAGTTAAAATGAAAGTGGACAAATAAAAAAGTTATATAAATGAATTTTAAGAATCACAATGCATGTAAAATTACTCCTAGCTACTATATCCTAAGAGGAATAAAACAATACATATAGTTACATGGTTATAAAAACTCATGATTTAGTACTTACAGAATAATAGTAATCTTATGGAAGTTATTCAAAAGTAGGACAGTCTAGTACTAAATGAAAGCTTCACAGAAAGAGGTTGGCTTGTATATTCATTCACTGGGTCCTTCCTTCCTTCAACATATTTTGAATACTGATTATGAGCCAGACACTGTGTGTGGCAGGGAAGAGTCCAAAATGTATAAGCCAAAAGAACTGTTCTTTATAGATTCAAAGTTCAGTTAAAAAAAAAAAAAAAGCATAATTTGAAGTTGAGTTGAATTTGAGATGCCTTCTGAACATTAAGGGAAGATATTCAGAAAGCAACTGGAAACACAGGCCCACAGCTCAGAGAAGCGAGATTCAAAATTATAACTGGCATCAGGATTCCCCAACTCAAATCCCTACAGAGGCCAGACAGGGCAAAAAGAGACCTGAAGAATGAGGAAGCACCCAGAGGTGGCTTGGTGAGTAAGAATGGTCAAATAAAGCTGGTGGGACAGTCAGTGACCTTGGTGTTTTCTCTATAGCAGCTTCTCTAAAAATGAAGGTTTTCTATATCTGCTTCCTGTGAAGGATACCGAATATTAAAAAAAAAATTAACTATTTTATCATACGTGTCTCTTCTAGTCTGAGCTTTATTTGCCTGTAGAAAAAAGAAAAATAAGAAAATGTTTAGTCCATTTCTTCTTTTCTTCTTTTTGAGACAGGGTCTCACTCTGTTGCTGCTCAGGCTGGAGAGCAGTGGTGATATCAGAGCTCACTGCAGCCTTGATCGCCCAGGCTCACATGATCCTTCCATCTCAGCCTCCCGAGTAGCTGCGATTACAGGCGTGTGCCACCACTCTGGCTAACATTTTTAGTTTTGTAGAGACAGGGTCTCACTATGTTGCCCAGTATATGTATATACGTCCCTTTGTCAGAGACCCTTCCCGACCACCCTGATACAGCACTCATATATCCCTTTCTTACACAGCTTTATTGCTCTTTTTAGTCCTTATAGCTACTATCATAAAGTATCTGTAATCTGTCGTTTTCCCCGCTCACTAAAATGTAAAGTACCAAGAGGGCAGGGACTTTGTTCTACGCAACATTGTTTCTTCAGTGCCTAGAACAGTATCTGGCACACTGTACTCAATAAGTACTGTTAAATGAAAAGATTCTTCCCTATTAGAGAAGAAATTAAATGTTTAGAGGGGAGCTTCAATACATGAGACCACTTGGATAAAGTTTCATATGGCAAGGAATATATTGAAAAAGTTTGATATTTTTCTCTTTAGTTCCTTTTCTCACTGTTTTATGAGAATTTGAGGAGAGACAGTAGACAGAAATCCTTAGAACAATGCTTAGCACATAGTAAATAAAGAAACTTTCAGGCCGGGCGCGCTGGCTCAAGCCTGTAATCCCAGCACTTTGAGAGGCCGAGACGGGCGGATCTCGAGGTCAGGAGATCGAGACCATCCTGGCTAACACGGTGAAACCCCGTCTCTACTAAAAATACAAAAAAAAATTAGCCAGGCGAGGTGGCGGGCGCCTGTGGTCCCAGCTACTGGGGAGGCTGAGGCAGGAGAATGGCGTGAACCCGGGAGGCGGAGGTTGCAGTGAGCTGAGATCCGGCCACT
>NW_016805783.1:3751470-3761270 GCF_001698545.2 Rhinopithecus bieti
AAAAAAAAAAAAAAAAAAAAAAAAAAAAAAATTTTAGTGCACTCAATTCAACATAGAGGGTAACAGATAATGAAACCACCTTTGCAAAATTATAACAGTGACAGAAATCTAACAAAGCTGACTCCACGTTGCTTCTAACCTCACAAATTGTCTGCTCATTTCTACACACAGGCCAACCTAACTATGGGAGGAATTTAGTTTACAGTTTAAAGCAAGGATAATAGTCCCTTCCCAAAACTAACCCCCTCCTTGTTGAGGGACCAAAGCTGCTTTTGTAAAACTAATAAGAGGTCACAAGGTTAGAATTATGGTAAGGGCCAGAACTCTATTAAGATGTTGGCATAGTTAGGCCGGGCGCGGTGGCTCAAGCCTGTAATCCCAGCACTTTGGGAGGCCGAGACGGGCAGATCATGAGGTCAGGAGATCGAGACCATCCTGGCTAACACGGTGAAACCCCGTCTCTACTAAAAATACAAAAAACTAGCCAGGCGAGGTGGCGGCCGCCTGTCGTCTCGGCTACTCCGGAGGCTGAGGCAGGAGAATGGCGTAAACCCAGGAGGCGGAGCTTGCAGTGAGCTGAGATCCCGCCACTGCACTCCAGCCTGGGCGACAGAGCAAGACTCCGTCTTAAAAAAAAAAAAAAAAAAAAAAAAAAAAAAGATGTAGGCATAGTTAAACTCTAACCAGGCATCATTTTATAACTTGCCTTACTGCTCAGGAAGCATGTAGCTAGTGGTCAAAAGATTTATAACTCCCAATTACCCCTACAGATGGCATTGCTGTTGTAAAACCTAAGATTAGTGTTTGAGATCTTTTTCAGGCTTTGCATTCTAATGGACCAACTGGTACCATCCAAATCGGTAAGCCACACAAAGAAACTGACTCAAGTGGTCCTGTGAGGCCCCCATTGAGGAACTGACTTAGCACAAGAAGACAGCTGACATCCCTATGGTTTTATCCCCAACCCAACAAATCAGCATTTCTCATTCCCTAGCCCCTTGGTTGCCAAACCATCCTTGAAAAACCCTAGCCTCTTAATTCTCTGTGGGTAGGATTTAAGAATTATCTCCTGTCCTCCTCAGGCAGCTGCCCTGTGATTATTAAACTCTTTCTCTGCTACAACTCCTACTGTCTCAGGGTACTGGCTTTTTCTGGGCAGCAGGAAAGGAGAACCCAACTGCTCTGAAACAATAACTGTTTTATCAGTATAATTATTTACAGTAAATGCATGGTATTAACTCTCCTGCACAGGTGAGAAAATGAGGAAAACAGATAAAATATTTTCCTTAAAATTACTGCCTGAAACAAAATTAAACACTAACAATAAAACTTACTGTGTTCACGAGGTTCTTCATATGTAAATCCTTACAAGAACCCATCCAAGGTACTTACTATTATCACAGATGAGAAAAGAGGCCCAGGCACGAAATAATTTCCCCAAGGTCACAAAGCTCTAAGAACCAGGACACAAACACAGGCAGTCTGGTTCTTCATGGTCCAAATATATTTACCTATCTGTATCTCTATATTACATCTCTACATTCACATATCTTAGGCTATTCAGACTGCTAAATCAGAATATTTTAGACTACATGGCTTATGAGCAACAGAAATTTATTTCTCAACAGTTCTAGAGACTGGGAAGTCCAAGATCAAGACACTGGCAGATTCCATGTCTGGGGAGGGCCCACTTCCAGGTTTCATAGACAACCATCTTCTCTCTGTATCTTTACATCATGGAAGGGGTCAGGGGTCTCTTTTACAAGGGCACGAATTCCATTCATTATCTTATGATCTAATCACCTCCCAAGGGCCCCACCTCCTAAAACCACCGTCATGGGAATTAGGATTTCTACACAGAATTCTGGGGGAACATAAGCATTCAGACAATAGCATTCTCTTCATATGGCAACACACTGTAATATTCCTCCAGACCACATGCTCTCCTCAAAGAAAAATGTAGGATTATATATAATTCTCTTACTTTCATTTTTTTCAGGTTCTACATTCTTTGGTTCTGAATCATGAGTCACATCCACTTCTCCTTTCATTAATATAGTAACATAATGGTATTTCTCCTTCTCAATGAAAGAATTCACAACTGAGGCAAAGCGAACATTTTTCAGGTGAAGAGCTGCTTCTTCCCAGGTTTCCCTTTGAGCACATTCTTCCCAGGTCTCACTGGAAAACAGAAAAAAAAATTAATTATATCTTTTATATATACATATGTGTGTATATATGTATATACATATAAATGTATATACGTGTGTGTGTATATATATATTTTACCATGAAATTCTTGGCTAGAAATTTCTAGTGTAAAGCAAAAAGAACTGTAATTGGTTCTTGCTTTAAAACAACAAATCAGCCGGCATGTGGCTCATGTCTGTAATATTTTGGGAGGTCGAGGCAAGAGGATAGCTTGAGTTCAGGAGTTTGAGACCAGCCGAGGCCAACATAGTGCGACCTCATCTCTCAAAAAAAAATAAAAAAAAAAAATAGCCGGGCGTGGTGGTGTGTGCCTACAGTCTGTGGTCCCAGCTACTCAAGAGGCTGAGGCAAGAGGATAGTTTGAGCCTGGGAAGTCAAGGCTGCAGTGAGCCATGATGGTGCCATTGCACTCCAGCTGTAAATTAGTGCTGAGATGGCTAAATGTTAATTGTGTGTGTGTGTGTGCGCGTGTGTTTTGGGGGTTTTTTAAAACTATTTTACAGGTAATCTCAGACATCCTATTATACCATCCCTAAATAGTTCAGTATGTACCTCGAATAGACTTTTTAAAAAAACATAACCACAAACATTTTTATACCTAACAAAATAATTCTTTAAGTATCATCTGATACCCAGTGTGTGTAGCATTTTCCTCAGTGATCTTAAAAATGTCCAATTCAGGGGTGTGTGTGTGTGTTTTGGGTGGCGGAGGGAAGGGCAGTCAAGATGAAAAAAGAAAATGCTCTGTGATGGGTACAAAAGGATTCACTATTTTCTCCACTTAGATGTACATTTGAAAATTTATACTGAAGGAAAAACAAGTGCTGGGTCTGATGCTTTAGATGCTGTTTATCTGTTCTTGATTAGCATTATTCTCACTTCAGAATCCACTTTTAGCACCATCCCAGGCTTTTTTTTTTTTTTTACTTGAAAAGATTTTTTTTTTACAAAAGTGTTTCGTATACCGGAATGCACATAAAATGCACATAAAATGTGCACGTTAAATATGCACATAAAATAACATGTTAATAAAATGCACGTTAAATATATATACAATTTGATGAGTCTGGACATATGCGCACACCCATGCTAGTATAGTCAAGGTGATAACCTATCCGGGCTGTCTTCACTCTTGTATAGAACTGAGTCTCCTTAGCTGTCCAACTCCTTTGATAGTTACAATCGAATCGCGGAAGTGCCAAGGCAGAAGGAAGCTTAAAGGCGAGTTAGTCCAACGCTCCCATTTTAAAGATGAAGAAACTGAGGCTCAAAGCGTTTCATTAGCTCATTTACTTGGGTAGAGTGCAACTAAAATTTTACATATAATCATCTCAACAGATGCAGGAAAAAAATGACAAAATCCAATACTCATTCATGATTATTTATTTTTTGGATGCACTCTAGCCAAGCTAATGGGCTTGGTCATGCGGTCAGTAGGTATTAAATTGATCTGTGTTGGTCTAAATCACATGGAAACCGGCCGGACGCGGTGGCTCACGCCTGGAAGCACTTTGGAAGGCTGAGGCGGGTGGATCACCTGAGGTCAGGAGTTCGAGACCAGCCTGGCCAAAATGGCAAAACCCCGTCTCTATGCCTGACCCGGCATAGCGCCCCATCCTGGGCGGGAGCCTACGCCGCCCAGAGGTCGAGGGGAGGAACCGAGGGAACGCAGGAGAAAGGACGCAGCGTCAGCGCGGACATTCTCACGCACGGCGCACGAAGCAAGCACAGTGTGAGCTCGTCCCTCCGCACACGCACGCTTTCCTCGCTTCCGCGGCTGCTCACCCGAATTCCAGATGACCTCCAGGGAGTTGGAAACTGCCGGCTCCAACCGAGCCTTTCCTCTTCCCCAGGAGGACGCAACGCGGATGTTTGCAGCTGGTCACCACGACTCCGACTCCAACTCCGGGCCGCCGCCCCCGCGGCTCTGCACTGTCGGTCATAGCGCCCGGGAGGACGCGCCTGGCAGCGGCAGGAAGTGACGCGCTCACTGCCCAGTCCCGCGGCCTCAGCCAATCTCTCCCCGCGCAGGCGCAGGCGCCGAAATCAAAGCGAGCGCGCCTCGGCGTCTCCAGCTGTCCTTTGTGCGTAATGCGTCGCGGGGGGCTATCGGCTTGCGGAATGTCGTGTTTCCTGCCGAAGGGCAGCGTGCTTTAAGAGTTTCACTCTAGGCCGGACCGCGGTGGCTCAAGCCTATAATCCCAGCACTTTAGGAGGCCGAGACGGGCGGATCACGAGGTCAGGAGATCAAGACCATCCTGGCTAACACGGTGAAACTCCGTCTCTACTAAAAAATACAAAAATCTAGCCGGTCGAGGTGGCGGGCGCCTGTAGTCCCAGCTACTCGGGAGGCTGAGGCAGGAGAATGGGGCAGGAGAATGGCGTAAACCCGGGAGGCGGAGCTTGCAGTGAGCTGAGATCCCGCCACTGCACTCTAGCCCGGCAGACAGAGCGAGACTACGTCTCAAAAAAAAAAAAAAAAAGAGTTTCGCTCTAACTAAAGTTGCTTACTGTTGTGCCTTGAGTATTCATCACCCATCAGCCTATCCACTCCCAGATTCATCCAAACCGTGTATTTGCATGTACAAGCTGCCTGCTCTTACAAACCTCGGCAACACCGCACATTCTCCTCTTTTCCCTTGAATGACCTCGTCCACTGTGGTGCACGGATTTGCACTATAGCCCAAATTAGTGTGGTACCAGGACAAGGATAGGTCATTTAGAAACATCCCATTATAAACAACTATGCTTAAAGTATATTCATAAGTCATGGGAGGAAATAAAGGCTAATTGATAAATCATGGTAGGACGAGTTAGTTACAAACAGTGGAAAACACGTTTTCAGATGTCTGCACACCATGTACCTTGCAAAACACAAACCAGCTGAATCATAAAAACAAATGACTAGTCACTGGGAGGATTTTCTCTTTCTCTCTCATTATTTTTACTTCTACCAGAGTAATGTGCACATACTGGTAATTTTATTTATTTATTTATTTTAATTTTCACCAAGCTAGCTAATTTTGTTTTTGTAGAGGTGGGCAGTTGCTCTTTTGCCGAGGCTGATCTCCAACTCTTGTCGTCAAGCAGTCCTCTCACTTGGGCCTCCCAAAGTGCTGGGATAACAGGTGTGAACCACTGCGTGTGACTTATAGCTATGATTTTAAGAAGTAAATTGATGCAAAAACCGCAACAAGAACAACCTGACCCCTCTACTCCTACTTCCAGAATCACTTTTAACTCTTTGAACTGTATTTCTGAAATTTGCCTACGTATTTCTAAGTAATATGCTTACTCTCTATGTTATAGTAAATGGATAAGCTTTTTACAGCATCTCTCCTTACTATCAACATTCACATTCATTACAAGGGTACTCTACAATATCTTCTCAAATAAAAAATGGTAGTATATAAAAAGGATAATATATTAAACAATGGGATTAATCCCAGAAATACTAGGTTGGCTTAGTATTTGAAAAGCCAATGTAATTTAGCATATTAACAGAGGGAAAAAGGAAATACATATAATCATCTCAACAGATGCAGAAAAAATTTAACAAAATCCAGGCCTGGCATGGTGGCTCACAGCTGTAATCCCAGCACTTTGGGAGGCTGAGGTGGGTGGATCACAAGGTCAGGAGTTCAAGACCAGCCTGGCGAAGATGGTGAAACCCTGTCTCTACAAAAAATACAAAAAAAATTAGTCTGGCATGGTGGTGGGCGCCTGTAATTCCAGCTACTCGGGAGACTGAGGCAGAGAATTGCTTGAACCCGGGAGGCAGAGGTTGTGGCGAGCGGAGATCGCGGCACTGCACTTCAGCCTGGGCAACAAGAGCAAAACTCCGTCTCAAAAAAAAAAAAAAAAATTAACAAAATCCAATACTCATTTGTAGTTTAAAAAACCCACAAAACCTCTGAGCAAACTAGAAATAAAATGAAACTTTAACAACATGATACACGGCATCTGCAAAGACCTACAGCTAACATCGTATTTAATGACTGTTTTGAGCTGAATTGTGTCCCCTCAAAATTCCTATGTTGAAGTCCTATCCTCCAGTACCTTAGCATTTGGAGACAGGATCAAGTTAAAATGAAGCCATTAGGGTAGGCCCTATTCTAATGTGTCCTCGCAAGAAGTGGAGATTAGAACCCGGACTATGTTCTATGGGAAGACTGCGTGATGACACAGGGAGAAGGCAGCTGTCTGCAAGCCAAGAAGAGCAGCCTCAGAAGAAACCAACTCTGCTGACACCTTGATCTTAGAATTCTAGCCTCCGGAATTGTGAGAAAATTAGTTTCTGTTATTTAAGCCACACAATCTTTGACACTTCGTTATGGCAGCCATAGCACTAGCCTAGCCTTAGTCTCGGTGAAAGACTTAAGATTTGGGAGAAGCTAGGGTATCCACTCTGAGCACGTTTAGTTATGTTGCTGGAGATTCTAGTTAGCACAATTAATAAAATTTAAAAATCAATAAAAGGTAGTTGAATTGGAAAGGAATAAGTAACCGTCTTTTTTTAAAAAAACAATCCTAGGCCGGGCGCGATGGCTCAAGCCTGTAATCCCAGCACTTTGGGAGGCCGAGACGGGCGGATCACGAGGTCAGGAGATCAAGACCATCCTGGCTAACACGGTGAAACCCCGTCTCTACTAAAAAAATACAAAAAACTAGCCAGGCGAGGTGGCAGGTGCCTGTAGTCCCAGCTACTCGGGAGGCTGAGGCAGGAGAATGGCGTAAACCCGGGAGGCGGAGTTTGCAGGGAGCTGAGATCGGCCCCCTCCACCCCGGCTGGGTTAAAAAGGGGAACCCCCTTTAAAAAAAAAAAAAAAAAAAAAAAAAATCCTGAGGAATTAATTAAAAAGCCATTAGAACAAATAAGCAAGTTTAGCAAGGTCATAGGATTCAAGGTCAATATACACAATTGATTATATTTCCATATATTAGCAATGAACCATAGAAAAGTAAATTGTTAAAACAAGACCATTTATAATACCATAAAAAACATACTTAGAAATATAGTTAGCAAAAGATGTGGAACACTTCTACACTGAAAGCTATAAAACTGAACCAATGGCCGGGCGTAGTGGCTCACACCTGTAATCCCAGCACTTTTGACGACCTCAGGTGGATCCCCTAAGGTCAGAAGTTCAAGACCAGCCTGGTCAACATGGTGAAACCCCGTCTCTACTAAATACACAAAAATTAGCTGGGCATGGTGGCGGGCACCTGTAATCCCAGCTACTCAGAAGGCTGAGGCAGGAGAATCGCTTGAACCCAGAAGGCAGAGGTTGCAGTGAACTGAGATCACGCCATTGCACTCCAGCCTGGGTAACAAGAGTGAAACTTCATTCCAAAAACAAAAAACTGTGAACCAAAAATAAAATTCTAAACACCTTCACCCCCAACCATCTGAATGGACTCCGTCCTCTTGGCCAGAGAACTCCAAAGTTAACCTGAAAAACTGTTTCAAGCCATGATGGAAGCAGGGGTCGGATATGCCTCATTATGCCCCCCTTTCTTTTGGAATTCAGGAAAAGCCAGCCGGCATTTAACATTAACACAGACCTTAAGTCTGATAAGAAACATTTATAATCTAGTCTTTTCGAAGCCTACTACCTGGAGGCTTCAGCTTCATGATAAAATTTTGGTCTCCACAATGTCTTATCTTAACCCAGACATTCCTTTCTATTGATAATAACTCTTCCAACCAATTGCCAATCAGAAAAATTTAAATCTACCTATAACCTGGAACCCCTGCCCCACTTCAAGTTGTCTTGCCTTTCTGGACCAAACCAGTGTTCAATCTGTATCTCAAGTGTATTTGAAGTCTCATGTCTCCCTAAAATGTATGAAACCAAGCTGCTCCCCAACCACCTTGAGCATATGTTCTCAGGGTCTCCCAAAGGCTGTGTCACAGGCCATGGTTACTCATATTTGGCTCAGAATAAATCACTTCAACTATTTTACAGAGTTTAACTTCTTTTTTTATTTCAAGTTTTTGGGGTATAGGTGGTTTTTGGTTACATGGATTCATTCTTTAGCTGTGATTTCTGAGATTTTAGCGCACCCATCACCTGAGTAGTGTACACTGTATGTAGTCTTTTATTCCTCACCCCTCTCCCAACTTTCCCCTCTGAGTCCCCAAAGCCCATTGTATCACTCTTATGCCTTTGCATCCTCATAGCTTAGCTCCCACTTGTAGGTGAGAACGTACAATGTTTGCTTTTCCATTCCTGAGTTACTTCAGTTAGAATAATGGCCTCCAGCTCCATACAAGTTGGTGCAGAAAACATTATCTTGTTCCTTTTTATGGCTGAGTAGTATTTTATGGTGTACATTTACCACATTTTCTTTATCCATTCGTTGGCTGATGGGCACTAAGGTTGGTTCCGTGTCTTATTGTGCTGCTATATGTGCATGTGTGTTTTTTATGTAATGACTTATTTTCCTTTGGGTAGATATTTATTAGTGGGATTGCTGGATTGAATGGTAGTTCTACTTTTAGTTCCTTAAGGAATCTCTATACTGTTTTCCATAGTGGTTGTACTAGTTTACATTTCCAGTAGCAGTGTAAAAGTGTTCCCTTTTCCTCACATCCAGGCCAACATGTGTTGTTTTTTTACTTTTTTATAATGGCTATTCTTACAGGAGTAAGGTGGTATCTCATTGCGGTTTTAATTTGCATTTCTCTGATGATTAGTGATGTTGAACATTTTTTCGTGTTTGTTGGCTGATCGTATATTTTCTTTTGAGAAATGTTTATTCATGTCCTTTGCCCACTTTTTGATGGGATTGTTTTTTTCTTGCTGATTTGTTTGCATTCCTTGTAGATTCTGGATACTATTCCTTTGTCACATGCATAGTTTGCCAGAGTTGGCTCTTTTCATTGACAGAACATTGCTGAAGAAAATGAAATACTTAAGTAAAAGAAGAGAAATATGATAAACATGGATCAGAAGACCCAGTATCGTTAAAATGTCGATTCTCTACAAATTAACTTACATAGATTCAATGCAGTCCCAATCAGAATAACAGAAGGTTTCCCTTTCCAGTAGAAATTGATAGGTTGATGGCTGGGCGTGGTGGCTCAAGCCTGTAATCCCAGCACTTTGGGAGGCCGAGGCGGGCGGATCACGAGGTCAGGAGATGGAGACCATCCTGGCTAACACGGTGAAACCCCGTCTCTACTAAAAAATACAAAAAACTAGCCGGGCAGGTGGCGGGCACCTGTATTCCCAGCTACTCGGGAGGCTGAGGCAGGAGAATGGCGTAAACACGGGAGGCGGAGCTTGCAGTGAGCTGAGATCTGGCCACTGCACTCCAGCCTGGGTAGCAGAGCGAGACTCCGTCTCAAAAAAAAAAAAGAAATTGATAGGTTGATTCTAAAATTGGTATGGAAACACAAATAACTAGAATAATAAAAACAGTTTTTAAAAAGGAAACATTTAGAGGGTTCGCACCACTTGATTTCAAGACTTAGGATCAAGCCACAGTAATCAAGAGAGTATGGTATTGGTAAAAACATAGACACATAGATCAATGAGACAAAAGAGAGGGACTAGAAATAGATCCATATATATATATATATA
>NW_016805783.1:3761522-3769200 GCF_001698545.2 Rhinopithecus bieti
CAATTCAATAAAGAAAAGATAGTCTTTTAACAAATGGTGCTGGAACAATTTGACATATAAATGTAAACAAAAGCCTCGATTTATAATTGGCACCATATATAAAATTAGCTCAAAGTGGATTGTAGACCTAAATAAAAACATCTGAAGTATACAATTTCTACAAGAAAATATAGGTAAAAATATTTGTGATCTCTGATTAGGTATAGATTTCATAGCTATGACACCAAAAGAATGACCCTTAAAAAATTATAATCTGGGCCAGGCATGGTGGCTCACACCTGTAATCCCAGCACTTTGGGAGGCCAAGGCGGGCAGATCACAAGGCCCAGAGATCGAGACCATCCTGGCTAACACGGTGAAACCCCGTCTCTACTAAAAATAGAAAAATTAGCTGGGCGTGATGCCCAGCTACTTGGGAGGCTGAGTCATGAGAATGGCCTGAACCCAGGAGGCAGAGCTGGCAGTGAGCCAAGATCATGCCACTGCACTGCAGCCCTGGTGACAGAGCCAGACTCCGTCTAAAAAAAAAAAATCTGGGTTTCACCAAAATTAAAACCTTTCTCTCTTTGAGAGACACTGCTATGGACTCAACTGTGTTCCCACAAAATTGACATGTTGAAGCCCTAATCCCTAACATGATGGTATTTGGAGATGGGGTCTTTGGGAGGTAATCAGGTTAAATGAGATCATGAGGCTAGGGATTTCATGATAGGATTAGTGGCCTTGTAAGAAGAGACCACAGAGCTTGCTTGCTCTTCTAAATGAAAACAGAATTCTAAGCTTCCAACTGACTGAATGGACCCCTTGCACCCCCCACTTGGCCAAGGGAATGCCAGAGAAACCTTGGATGCTGAATTTACATCTATGATAGGATAGGAGATTGGACACACCTTATTATACCCCCTCCTTTGTTAATAGTCATTAGGTTTTCAGCCGGGCTCTGTGGCTCATACCTGTAATCTCAGCACTTTGGGAGGCTGAGGCAGGCAGATCACTTGAAGTCAGGAGTTCGAGACCAGCCTGGCCAACATGGCGAAACCCTGTCTCTACTAGTAATACAAAAATTAGCCAGGTGTGGTGGCCAGTGCCTGTAGTTTCAGCTACTTGGGAGGCTGAGGGATGAGAATCACTTGAACCCAGGAGGTGGAGGTTGTGTGCTGGGAGAAAAGCTGAGTGTTGGGAGAGAAGCTGAGGCAGCGCTTGCATGTCTGACATAATGTAAAAGAGTCTTGGAACATGTCTGGGTCCGGGGTCTAAAACCCCTCGTGGCCTTTGGAACACCAAGCTCTGTGCTGAAGGGTGGAAGGCTGCCCTGCTGCACCATAATCTAAGCCCAGGGCATAAAACCCCTTGTGGCTTGGACGGAACCCAGAGCTCAGGGCATAAAACCCCTCCTGGCCTCTGCAGTGTGTCTAGACTTACTGGCTCCTTGCCTCTCGCACTCTCATGATCTCAAGTAGTAGAACATGTTCCATATGCTGCAACGAAAATGCTAAACCATCACAGCTGTAGCTCATTTGCTTGATGCATCACTACCTTTCAACCCCCACATCCCCACCACCTGTTTCTTTGTTTGATCACCAATAAATAGTGTGGGCTCCCAGAGCTCGGGACCTTCACAGCCTCCATACTTGTGTTGGTGCCCTGGACCCATTTTCTCTCTCAAACTATCTTTTCTCATTCCTTTGACTCTGCTGGACTTCGTCTCCCCCGCGACCTGGTGTTAGGTCCAATCACCCCATCATTGTGGTGAACTGAGATCGCACTACTGCACTCCAGCCTGGGTGACAGAGTGAAAGTGTCTCAGAAAAAAAAAAAGTCATTAGGTTTTCTTCCCTAAAAGCCAAACAGAAACTAGCCCTTTCAAAAGACTGCTAGTTTATCTTCCCAGGTGCAGAACAAAAACAAGATGCGATTAATAGTTCACCGGTCCCTGAGATAAAATCAGATTAATGTTTCCTTTACCTCTCCCCCGGACGGCAGCTTCCTCTATTCCCTTTTTCTTCAAATGTTCACCTTATCATATGTAAAATGTAGATTTACTGGGCTCTAAAGTCTTGTAAGTGTGTAATCATTTATCTCACTGCTGCCTCCTGTTTTTTAAGGAAAATGTATAAATGCTAAACCTCCCGAGAACCTTTTTGGAAAAAATAGCCACAGATGCTTCTGTGACTTATGTTTTTCCCAGGCACACCCTTAAGCTGGCTCAATAAACCTGGATGATTTGAGACTTATGCCTCAATCACTCGTTTTGGTTGTCACTCTATCTCTGCTATGGTTTGAATGCATACCCCAAAGTTCATGTGTTAAAACTCAATCCACAATGCAACAGTGTTGAGAGGTGAGATCTTTAAGAGGTGATTATAGCAGAGCCCTCATGAATGCATTAATGCTAATATCTTGAGAGGAGGTTAGTTATTGTGGGAGTGGGTTCCTGATAAAAAGACGAGTTGGCCCTTCCAACTTTTCCCTTCTCTCTCTCTCTCATGCACACGTGTGTGCATATGTGTTCTCTTAACCCTCTGCTCTTCCACCATGGGAAGATACAGCAAGAAAGTCCTCATTAGATGCAGTCTCTCGACTTTGACTTTCCAGCCTCCATAACTGTCAGGAATAAATCTCTGTTCTTCGTAAATTACCAAACAGAAACCATTCTTTATAGTGGCATAAAACAGACTAAGACGATCTCTCTTTGCTCTGTGAGAAGACAGTGAGAAGGCAGCCATCTGCAAGCCTGGAAGAAGGCCCTGACGAGCAAGCAAACCTACTGTCACCTTGATCTTCTTGGACTTCCCAGCCTCCAGAACTGTGAGAAATAAATGTCTCTTGTTTAAGCCACTCAGTCTATGGTATTTTGTTATAGTAGCCTCAGTTCACTAAGACACTAGTTAAGAAAACAAAAAGGCAAGCTGTGGACTGGGAGAAAATGTTTGCAAAGCACATATCTTATGAAGGACTTGGATCTAGAAAATGCAAAGAATCCTCAGCTCTCAATAATAAAGCAAACAACCCAATAAATATATGGACAAAAGAATTGAACAGATATTTCACCAAAAAGAGATATTGTATTAGTCCGTTTTCACACTGCTGATAAAGACATACACAAGAGTGGATACTTTATAAAGATAAATAGATTTAATGGACTCACAGTTCCATGTGGCTGGGGAGGCCTCACAATCATGGTGGAAGGTGAAAGTCACATTTTACATGGCAGCAGGCAAAAGAGAATGAGAGCCAAGTGAAAAGGGAAACCCCTTATAAAACCATCAGATCTCATGAGACTTACTCACTACCACGAGAACAGTATGGTGGAAACTGCCTTTATGATTAAATTATCTGTCACTGGGTTCCTCCCACAACATGTGGGGATTATGGAAGCTACGATTCAAGATGAGATTTGGGTGCAGACACAGCCAAACTGTATCAGTTATGATGGCAAATAAGCACATGAAAAGATGCTAAGCATCATGAGTCATTAGGAAAATAAAAGCTTGGCCAGGCGCGGTGGCTCAAGCCTGTAATCCCAGCACTTTGGGAGGCCGAGACGGGCGGATCACGAGGTCAGGAGATCGAGACCATCCTGGCTAACACAGTGAAACCCCGTCTCTACTAAAAAATACAAAAAACTAGCCGGGTGAGGTGGCAGGCGCCTGTAGTCCCAGCTACTCGGGAGGCTGAGGCAGGAGAACGGCGTAAACCCGGGAGGTGGAGCTTGTAGTGAGCTGAGATCCGGCCACTGCACTCTAGCCTGGGCGACAGAGCCAGACTCCGTCTCANAAAAAAAAAAGGAAAATAAAGTTTAAACCAAACTGAGGTACCTGTGCACATCTATCAGAATGAATAAGAAAAGAAATCCCCATGAAAACTGGCAATACCAAATGCAGGTGAGGATACAGAACTGTTAGAACTCTCACACATTGTGAGAATGCAAAATTGCACAACTGCTTTGGAAAATAATTTGCTATTTCATATAATGTGAAGCATACGTTTATCATAAAACTCAGTAACCTTACTCCAAGATATTTACTCACAAGAAATGAAATCTTATGTTCATACCAAGACCTGTATGTAACAGTTATAGTGGCTTTATTCATAATCATTAAAATCTGGGAACAAATGTTCTTCAACTGGTGAATGGATAAAGAAACTGTGGTAAATTCATACAATGGGAAACCACTCAGCAATATAACGGAGCAAACATCTGATACACTCAACAACATCGATGAATCTCAATTGCATTATGCTACATGAAAGGAATCAGATATAAATGGCTATATGCTGTATGATTTCATTTATATGACATTTTGGAATAGGCGAAACTCTGGACATAGAAAACAGGTCAGTGTTTGCCTGGGGCTGAGGATATGGAGAGGGGTTGACGACAAAAGATGTGGGGGATTTTGCGGGGGTGATGGAATGATTCTGTATCTTGATTATCACAGTGGTAATATGATTATGTATTTGCTAAAACTCATAGAACTGCACACTAAAAAAAATGAGTTTTACTATCTGTATATTAAAACTAAAATCAAACTTCTTGAAAAAACCAAAAGAAGAAAAATGTAATGTGGATTTGCAGAAAGAAAAAAATCAAGATACAATTCAGCAGTAGAAAGTATCAAAGCGATGCTGAACTGAACTGTTCCACTTAATATAAAAAGGGGTCATCCTTTTGGGTGGAGCAGAGCCTATGAAGATTATATATCTGCAGAGGCTAGCCTTAGCAGGTTCCTCCTCTCACTGGGCCTTGGAAGACTTGGAGAGCTTGGCTCTGGGGTGGTGGTATTCATGGTCCCAGGTATTCCTGTTGAGGTGAGTAGGCCACTCCTAGAACACAGTAGGAAGTCTGGGGCTAACAGGACGTGGGAAGGTGAAGAGGAGAGCCTAAGACATTCAGAAGTCACATTTGCTAGCCAGTTTAAAGTTTTCTTTTATTGCATAGTAGTTCCATTTCATCATCCCAAAACCTTCAACAAAGCCTAGTTATATGTTACAGCCTGATCTTTACTAAGCTTTGAAGAGTTGGAATAGCCTAAGTATATCCTCCTGTAAAGGAATGACAAGAAAGGTGCACCAGCCCAGAGAAGCATTAAGGTCAAGGAGGATGGCTTTGATGTCAGTATCTCTAGTACCCAAACGGTGACTAACACATACACACACTATAAATGAGTACTTGAGTAAAAGTTGCTCTCCCTAATACCAGTGTAACAAAATACAGATGTCCCTAGATTAAATGGTTTGATGTAATGATTTTTCTATTTTACAGTGGTGCAAAAGCAATAACAATTCAATAGGCTCCTTGACTTATAATGGGTTATTTCCAAATAAACTCATTGTAAGTTGAAAATATAGTCAAGTTGAAGATTTTGTTTGTTTGGATGAGCAGCCGGCCCCCGGGAAGGTGCAGACCAACCAGGCATGCGCCAGGTGACATCAATCCGAAGAGACCAAGATTTACCTGGTCGCACCTACGGAACGCCCCCCGACATGCCCGTGCCCGCCTATTGCCCTCCCACTCCTAGAAAAGCCGCTCCCGACAGACATGCGGCGCGGACTTCCCAGCCCCCCCACTCTGTCCCAGAGCTCACCAGGCGACTCTCTTTGCCTCCTTTGCCAGAGGCCGACAGACTTCTCCCTACCCACCTTCTTCCCTGAAGCTAGGTGACCAAAAATATGCAGTTTTGCTCCTACCCTTGCCTACTCGCTGGTTCTTTTGTGCCCGCTCTGGTGGTCTTAGAAAAACAAATCATTGTTTTCAACTTACGATGGTTCTATTTAGATGTAACCCCATTGTAAGTTGAGGAGCATCTGTCGTTTTAAATAGTTAAACAAGAAAACTTTTTTTTTCCTGAAAACTTTATGCTGTGTGGAGAAAAGTGGCATGATTCAAGTAAGTACAAATGGTCATGAAAAAAAAGCACCAAGCTGATGTTTATGAATCATATCAAAGAAATGTCAACCCATATAAATATTAGTCTAATTTAGAGAATCCCCATATTGAATTCCCTTCTGCAGGATTCTCAACCGGTTGAACAGGATCTACCAGAAGTTACTGCAGCATGAGAACCTGACAGAGCTCCTTTTTGCTACACTTTCTTCTACATTTATCCTGATTCCCAGCTGAAGGAAAGTTGATCTAGGCAAAGAGGCCCCTTTCCTGCCCAATTCCAGGACTCTGCCAGGAGAGCAACATTTTCCTCCCTCCATTTACATAGAAATAGCCTCAGTCGGCGGGGCCCGTGGCTCAGGCCTGTAATCCCAGCACTTTGGGAGGCCGAGGCAGGCGGATTACAAGGTGAGGAGATCAAGAGCATCCTGGCTAACACGGTGAAACCCCGTTTCTACTAAAAATACAAAAAATTATAGGCCGGGTGCGGTGGCTCACACCTGTAATCCCAGCACTTTGGGAGGCCGAGGCGGGTGGATCACAAGGTCAGGAGATTGAGACCATCCTGGCTAACACGGTGAAACCCCGTCTGTACTAAAAATAAAAAAAATTAGCCGGGTGTGGTGGCAGGCGCCTGTAGTCCCAGCTACTCGGGAGACTGAGGCAGGAGAATGGCGTGAACCTGGGAGGCGGAGCTTGCAGTGAGCTGAGATCCGGCCACTGCACTCCAGCCTGGGCGACCGAGCGAGACTCTGTCTCAAAAAAAAAAAAAAGAAAAGAAAAGTAAAAAAGAAAAAAGAAATAGCCTCAGTCTGGGGGATGCTGGAATGCCCCTCAAACTGGCTATTTTGTTCTGCTCCAGTACATTCTTATGTTAATGGCAGCCTCTCTGTTCTATTTTCATACCTCTTTTATGTATCTATTATTATTGAGTCAGCTTTTTACCAGAAGGTAATTTGAACTAAAGCTGAGAATATTCCTAGCAATGAAGTGGGAAGCAGGCTCTCCTTAATTTTCCTGAATAACGTGTAACAAATACAGTTAGGTTATAAGACGAAATAATGCAGTTGAGGTCATGCTGCCCGATTCCTCTTTCCTTCACCTGTAACTCTTTCTCAGGAGATTCATTTGGAAAAGAGAGTTCACTGTAACTGGAGCCATTCTTTCACCCCACCCTGCCCTGGGCAACCCTGTGCTGACAGGATGTGCTTTATTTTATTTTATTTTATTTTATTTTATTTTATTTTATTTTGAGATGGAGTCTTGCTCTGTCACCCAGGCTGGAAGTGCAGTGGTGCAATATCAGCTCACTGCAAGATCCGCCTCCCGGGTTCACGCCATTCTCCTGCCTCAGCCTCCCGAGTAGCTGGGACTACAGGCGCCCGCCACCATGCCCGGCTAATTTTTTTTGTATTTTTAGTAGAGATGGGGTTTCACTGTGTTAGCCAGGATGGTCTCGATCTCCTGACCTCGTGATCTGCCCGCCTCAGCCTCCCAGAGTGCTGGAATTACAGGCTTGAGCCACCGGGTCCAGCCTGGATATGCTTGATTCTACTCTCAGACCTGAGCCTCTTGTTTAAACTCATCCAGTTTCTTTTCCCTCTTTCCTCTGGGGAAATGTTTGATATTTGAAGCTTCATGTATAAAACTCAAGAACCCACCTTATGGTTTTGTGTAGTATTAGATGGTATGTATTGTAACTGAATCACAAATTTAATTCACACTGCAATTCAGATGTGCAAAGAAAATGAGTTTCTTTCTTTCTTTTCTTTCTTTTTTTTTTTTTTTTTT
>NW_016805783.1:3769452-3804094 GCF_001698545.2 Rhinopithecus bieti
TTTTTTTTTTTTTTTTTTTTTTTTTTTTTTTTTTTTTTTTTTTAATATGGACTCTGATTTTCTCCCAAATCTCTTTGTCACTACTTGGGATATGGGTCTGTGTAAAATGAATCAGATGTTCATTGTGGTTCAACTTGGTCCCATTAAATCATGTTCACTCTGTCCTGGTTTAAAGGGCTGTCTTCTCAATCATCTTTTTCTCCTTGTGCCCCTTTACTTTTTTTTTTGAGACAGGGTCTCTGTCACCCAGACTGGAGTGCACTGGCACGATCTCAGCTCACTGCAACCTCCGCCTCCCAGGTTCAAGTGATTCTCCTGCCTCAGCCTCCTGAGTAGCTGGGATTACAGGCACCTGCCACCCTGCCTGGCTAATTTTTGTAATTTTTCTGGAGACGGAGTTTCACCAAGTTGGCCAGGCTGGTCTCAAACTCCCGACCTCAGGTGATCTGCCTGCTTTGGCCTCCCAAAGTGTTAGGATTACAGGCGTGAGCCACTGCTCCCAGCCTACTTAAGATGTTCCTGATGTAGCTGGGTGCAGTGGCTCACACCTGTAGTACTAGCTACTAGGGGATGCTGAGTGGGAAGATCACTTGAGCCCAGGAGTTCGAGACTACAGTGAGCTATGATGGTGGGACTACACTCCAGCCTGGGTGACAGAGCAAGACCATCTCCAAAAAAAGAACCCGGTCAGGAGATCGAGACCATCCTGGCTAACACGGTGAAACCCCATCTCTACTAAAAAAATACAAAAAAACTAGCCGGGCGTGGTGGCGGTCACCTGTAGTCCCAGCTACTCAAGAGGCTGAGGCAGGAGAATGGCATATACCCGGGAGGCGGAGCTTGCAGTGAGTTGAGATCCGGCCACTGCACTCCAGCCTGGGCGACAGAGCGAGACTCCGTCTCAAAAAAAAAAAAAAAAGAACCCAGATGTAGGAGGTTGAAAATCCTGGCATCCATGTAGACTCAGTATGGTGTTCCTGGATTAGGCAGACCAGAGATGGGAAGAGTCCAAATAGAGCAACAAAGAGTGCTGAAGAGGTCCCTCTCTTTATGGCCACCTGATCATACTGTGTTACCAAATTTGCTTTGGTATAGGAGACTCTTTGGGATGACCTCATTTCAGATGAGGACTCAAATGGGAAGCATGACAAGGCTGGGACAGAAGAGGAGAATCCCCTCCTGCCTGTTTGTTTTTTTTGTAATGGGGTCTCATTATGTCACCCAGGCTGGAGTGCAGTGGCACGATCACTGCTCACTGTAGCCTTGACTTCCTGGGCTCAAGTGATCCCCCGATCTCAGTCTCTGGAGTAGTTGGGACCACAGGTGTGCACCACCATGACTGGCTAAATTATTTATAGAAATGAGGTCTTGCTAAGTGGCCCAACCAGTTTGGTCTTGAACATCTAGGCTCAAGCAGTCCTCGCACCTCGGCCTCCCAAAGTGTTGGGATTACAGGCATGAACCACTGTGCCCAGCAACTTTTTTTGTTTTGATTGAAATTATTGTTTCACGTGTCCGTGTGAAGAGATCACCAAACAGGCTTTGTGTGAGCAACATGGCTGTTTATTTCACCTGGGTGCAGGCAGGTTGAGTCCAAAAAAGGAGTCAGCAAGGGTGATGGCATTATCATGAGTTCTTATAGGTTTTGGGATAGGTGGTGGAGTTAACAGCACTGTTTTGGGGGCAGGGGGTGGATCTCACAAAATACATTCTCAAGGGTGGGGAGAATTACAAAGAAACTTCTTAAGGGTCGGGGAGATTATACAGAACATTGATCAGTTAGGGTGGGGTAGAAACAAATCACAATGGTGGAATATCATCAGTTAAGCTATTTTCACTTGTGTGGCTCTTCAGTTGCTTCAGGCCATCTAGATATATACGTGCAGGTTACTGGGGATATGATGGCTTAGCTTGGGCTCAGAGGCCTGACAACTATGATGTGATTTTTCTAACTTATTCTGTTAACAAAATGCATTACACATATTTTCAAATATTAAAACAAACTTACATCTCTGGAATAAATCCCACTTGGTCATATTGTGCGATTCTTTTTACATATTTCTGAATTACATTTGCTAATATTTTGCTATGGATTTTTCCAACAATATTCATCAGAAATGTTGGAATTTTTCTCTTTTTGTAAGGTCTTTTCCTGGTTTTGGTATTGGGGTAATTCTAACTTCATACAATACATTGGGAACTGTTCCATCCTCTTCTATCTTCTGTAAGAGGTTGCATGGAATTGGTGTTAATTCTTGTGTAAACATTTGATAGAATTCATTAGTGAAAGCTTTTGTGACTGGAGATCTCAGGTATTTTTTTTTTTGAGTTTAAAAATTACAATTACAATTCTCTCTAGTTAGAGGACTATTTAAATTATCCTTTTCATATTAGGTTATTTGTAGTAATTTGTGTCTTCTGAGGAATTTGCTCATTTTGTCAAAGTTGTCAAATTTATGTTGTGTGGTGTTATTTATGGCATTCCTTTTTGGTGTCTGAAGGGTAATTATATTCCCTGGTACGTTCCTCACATTGGTAATTTATGTCTTCTTTTTTTTTCTTTGCAGTCTTGCTGGAGGTTTGTTAAATTTATTTATCTTTTCAAAAACTAGATCCTTGGTTGGGTGTGGTCGCCCACACCTGTCATCCCAGCACTTTGGGAGGCTGAGGCAGGAGGATTGCTTGAATCCACGAGTTGGAGACCAGCCTGGGCAACATGGAGAGATTCTGTCCCTAAAAAAATAAAAATAAAAAAATCAACCAAGCCTGGTGGCACACACCTGTGGTCCCAAACTACTCGAGAGGCTGAGGTGGGAGGATCCCTTGAGCATGGGAGGTTGAGGCTGCAGTGAGCCGTGATCACCTCAGAACCTCCCCCACTGAGCACCTTGTGACCCCTGCCCCTGCCCAGAAGAGAAAAACCCCCTTTGAATATAATTTTCCACTACCCACCCAAATCCTATAAAACAGCCCCACCCCTATCTCCCTTCGCTGACTCTCTTTTCAGACTCAGCCTGCCTGCACCCAGGTGAAATAAACAGCCTTGTTGCTCACACAAAGCCTGTTTGGTGGTCTCTTCATAGGGACGGGCGTGACACCGACCATCTTCTTCTTGAGCATCACAAGTGGTTTTATTCATTGCTGTAGCCCAAGGGCTCAACGCTGTTTAGCACGAAGCAGACATTGGGTAATCATTTCTTGAATGAAACCCATTTTACAGATGAGGCAATTGAGGCTCAGAGAAGTTAAGTTCACATAAGTGGCAACGCTGGTCACCTTTCCATTGCAATTCACTTGGAAGTGTTCAGGTTGCTTTCTGACTGCAGGACAGATATTGGGGCTGCGGTGCCCAGTTCCAAAGTTCAAAGTTTGCTCTGTGCCCGCCAGGGAGCTGGTCAAGCAGCTGCAGTGTTAACCCCAGGCCCCGCCCCCAACGAGTGGGGCGAGGCGGGGCGTTGGTGAGCACTGCAGAGAGACTGCGCCTTGGGCCGCCTAGCGCCTGTGCGCCTGCGCGGGGCGCTGAGGGGACGGGGTCTGATTCAGAAATGGCGGCCTCCGTATTCTACGGCCGGCTCTTGGCCGTCGCTACCCTTCGGAACCACAGGCCTCCGACGGCACTGCGGGCCGCTGTTCAGGTAATGCCTTCCAGCCCACTCTCATCTGGAGGGTCGGCAGGAGAAAGGGTGAGGTATGAGGGGTCTCGTGGCCCGACTCGGGGTCACTTCGCCGGCAGTGACATTTTTTGGGTACCCTGCAAGGCCCTCGGGCTACTTGCCCGGGAGTGCTGCTCGCCAAGACTACGAGCGAGCCCATGTTTGCGCCGCGCTGCCCCAGCCCTTAGTCCGCGAGGAGCCCGGACGGTCCGGCCGTGGCTGCTCCTGCAGTTTCTGAGGGGTGGGCGGGAGCAGGGGGCCTCTGAGTGGAGGTGAGGGGGTCAGGACAGTCTGCTGCCATTCCCGCGTCTGGCGCGGTGGGCTGAGACTTGAGCGGCCCCTCTTTGGACAGGGGGGAATGCCCTTCAAATGTACTTTTGTGTTTCTTGGGAGCTGTCATAGGTGGGAATGTCAGAGGACCAGCGGTGTTTGCTGACTTGCCTTTTCTGGGGCAAGGTAGGGAAGTCTCCCCTCTCCTCCCAGTAGTTGTATGCTGTTCTACTTGTTAATAGGAGTAATAAGATTATGTTTTCTACCTAACCAGTTGGAGAGGTAAGAAAATAATCTTCTTTTGTATAGCCTTATTTCTGGATAGGCCATAGCGTAGTAGTTACTGGCTTTGTTTTGAATATTTGATGTGTGCCAGGTAATGTGCTAAGCCCTTTATGTGTAGTCTCTCTGGTTTTTCAGCAACTGTGAGGAAGTCATTCAATACCTGCATTATTGTTGAACATATTATGGTTCAAGAGAACAAGTAATTTGGACTAGGCCATATAGGAGGTAAGATCAGAGCTGAGATTTAATCCCAGCGCTGTCTGGTTCTAAAGCCTGTGTACTTGAGTCGGCTCTACAACTTTGAAAACAAACATCTTCCTTCCAACTTTCACAACAAAAACCTGTGGAAGGGCATTATTGGCGTCCTAAGTCAATTCCAGAGTTTTAGTTTTTTTTCTGAAGTAACTCTTAATACATGTCATAGTATGGATTGATTTGGGGCCCTCCCGCCGCTACCTTTTTTTTTTTCTTCATTTTTATTAAAGTTCCGTCGGGCGTGGTGGCTCACACCTGTAATCCCAGCACTTTGGGAGGCCGACGTTGGCGGATCACGAGGTCAGGAGATCGAGACCATCCTGGCTAACACGGTGAAACCCCGTCTCTAAAAATACAAAAAAATTAGCCAGGCGTGGTGGTGGGCGCCTGAGGTCCCAGCTACTCGGGAGGCTGAGACCAGGGAATGGCGTGAACCCCAGAAGTGGAGCTTGCAATGAGCCGAGATCACGCCACTGCACTCCATCCTGATCGACAGAGCTAGACTCCGTCTCAAACAAACAAAAAGTTGTTCATACTTTCAGCCTAGGGGTAGTGAGTTCTGTGAGTTTGCTTCCCAAAAGAAGTGACTTTTGGCCTTGAACTTCCTTCTTGTGAGTCTTACAACAGGGCCATTTAGTTTTAGAAAATGGGGAATTTGGTGACAAATACGTTTTCATTCTAATCAAAACTTTATCTTTTGGAAGTTCATTTAAAAGGCTTCATTTCTCCATATGGAAATATCTAATATTATTTTCATTATTCCAGTTGCTCTCTTCTACCCTACTATTAAGAAATGCAGCTCTAGAATTTGGAAGGACCTTAGTCTAACCCTTTGCTTTTGTAGATGAGGACATAGAAGTACAGAGTCTTAGGAAACTTGTTCAAGGTCACACATTTAATTTAGCAATTTGTTTTCAACATTTTTTTTTTTTTCCCTTGAAACGGAGCCTTGCTCTGTCGCCTAGGCTGGAGTGCAGTGGCTCGATCTCTGCTCACTGCAAGCTCTGCCTCCCGGGTTCACGCCATTCTCCTGCCTCAGCTTCCCGAGCAGCTGGGACTACAGGCATCCGCCACCGCTCGGGGCTAATTTTTTGTATTTTTTAGTAGAAACGGGGTTTCACCATGTTAGTCAGGATGGTCTCGATCTCCTGACCTCATGATCCGCCCGCCTCGGCCTCCCAAAGTGCTGGGATTACAAGCTTGAGCCACCGCGCCTGGCCTGTTTTCAACGTTTTTTTAAGTTCTCTGACCCTCCTCCAATTTCTTGATATCTTTAGCCTAGTGTATCTTCCTTGAAAATAGATATTTCAGCATATATCTTTGAGAATAAGGACATTCTTCCAAATAACCACAATATAATGATCATACTTAGGAATTCAATATTGCTGTAACATGAATATATATAGTTTAAATTCAGATTTTTCTAGTCGTCCCCAAAGTGTTCTTTATAGACATTAGATTTTTTAAAATTTAAACTGGGATCAGACCTTATGACATTTTCTCTGATCCAACTAACCAATTAGGTGCCACCTAGTGGTTTACATGCTAGTGACCTATGTATTGCAGTTCTTTATTTATATGCCTGTGAACTCTGTGGCTGGGACTCAGGTGTCTTTATTCTTTTAGTGTCTGTAGTCCACTGTCTAGTACATAGTCATCAAAAAAATATTTGAGTGTGCCGGGCGCAGTGGCTCACACCTGTAATCCCAGCACTTTAAGAGGCCAAGGCGGGTGGATCACGAGGTCAGGAGATTGAGACCATCCTGGCTACCATGGTGAAACCCCATCTCTACTAAAAATGAAAAGAAGTCAGGTGGGTGTGGTGGCATGCGCCTGTAGTCCCAGCTACTCAGGAGGGTGAGACAGGAGAATCGCTTGAACCCGGGACATGGAGGTTGCAGTGAGCCGAGATTGCGCTACTGCGCTCCAGCTTGGGCGACAGTGTGAGACTCGGTCTCGAAAAAAAAAAAAAAATTTGAGTGTATGACTATTTTTGCCAAGCTTATGCTGGTTACTCCCCTACCCACTTATTTTTATTATTTTGAGGTATAATTTATGTACAGTAAGATGTACAGCTAAGTAGATAGCTGGATTAATTTTTATATATGTATTCACCTGTGTAACCATTATCCACATCAAGATATACAATGTTTCCAGCCCTCAGAAGGCTCTCATGTCTTCTCTCTTATCGATACTCCTGGACAGAAGGTAGCAACTGACTTCTGTCATTATAGGCTAATTTTGACTGGTTTTGAACTCTGTAAAAATAAATCATGTAAGTATATATTCTTGTTTCTGTCTTCTTTCCCTCTATATTATGTTTGTGAGATTAATCTATTGTGATTAAATTACATTTTGTGATTAGATTAGATTACAATATGTGATTACATATTGTGATTAGATTACATAGATTACTATTGTGAGCCATAGTACTTTTTTTTCTTTTTATTTCTCTGCAGTATACTATTATATACATATACCATAGTTTATCCATTCTCCTGTTAATGGGCAATCAGCTAATTTCTGTTTTCTGTCTGTTATAAACAAGCCTGCTCTGGACATTTTTATATGTGCCTTTTTATAGATGTAAGGACTAATTTCTTTCTTTTTTTTTTTTTTTGAGACAGAGTCTCTCTCTGTCACCCAGGCTGGAGTGCAGTGGCGCGATCTCAGCTCACTGCAAGCTCCGCCTCCTGGGTTCACGCCATTCTCCTGCCTCAGCCTTCCGAGTAGCTGGGACTACAGGCGCCCATCACCACACCCGGCTAATCTTTTTGTATTTTTAATAGAGACGGGGTTTCACCGTGTTAGCCAGGATGGTTTCCATCTCCTGACCTCATGATCAGCCCACCTTGGCCTCTCAAAGTGCTGAGATTACAGGTGTGAGCCCGGCCAAGGACTAATTTCCATTGATCTATACCCAGGAATGGGATTTCTGAGTCAGAAAGTGGAGGCATGCTAAACAGTAGTTTGAGAAGTTGCTGGCTTTTTTCTTTTCTCTTTTCTTTCTTTCTTTCTTTTTTTTTTACTTATTTATTTGTTTTTTTAGACAGGGTCTTGCTCTGTTGACCAAGCTGGAGGACAATGGTGAAATCACAGCTCACTGCAGTCTCAAACTCCTGAGCTGAAGCGATCCTCCTGCCTCAGTCTCAGGAGTAGCTGGGATTATAGGTGCAAGCCACTGTGCCCAGCTTGGTTGCTGGCTTTTAATATTGAAGTGACACTAAATCAAGGAATTGAGCTACCTAGGTTAAATGTTACCAAGGATTTTTAGCTTGCTAAAAGAATCAGAAATAAGTTACTGTTATATATGATTGATTTGTAAGACTAGTAGTTTTCATAACTGTAGGGTTCTTAAGAATCAACTGAGTGACTTGTTATGAATGCAGATTTCCTTGGGCCCAGTCCAGAGATTCTAATTTTGCAGCTGAGAATGGGTCTCAGGAATCAGCAGTTTACAAACAACCCAGTTCATTTTGAGGCAAAAGCTCATGAACCTACTTTAAGAAACAGATTGTTTATATGACTTCTTTAAATTTGATTCTTACGACATTATATGTTTCATATGAACCATGTTTCAGTATACCACATTCTGTATTGAGATTATGGAAATGTGTGGATAACACTTAAATGCGTGATTCCATTGACCAGTCATTGGGTATAGGCTGCCAGTGGGAAGGAGGTGTGACTTTGGGCAAGTAGTCTCCAGTGAGAGGACTTGGCTGAGAGCTGTCAGCAACCAGCACTCCCAGCAGCAGCTGCTGCGGCTATGAATGTCTTGGTCCTGAATGGGGAGTGCCGGGGGGATATGGGCAGCATACTGCAATATCCACTACAGATGAAGCCATGGTTTTGAGTATCGAGTGTATGAAAGAGTAATGGTATCAAATTATTTTATTTTTACATATCTAGTGTCAGGTGACTTGTTAGGTGCTGGAGGAATGGTAGAGAGAAGAAAATTGGGAAGGAGTTTTGGTTTGGTGGAAAAGATGAGATTGGTTTTAGATCTGCTGAATATGGCATTGAGGTAGAACTGCCCTGTAGATCATTGGAGATATGGTAGTAAAGCTGAAATCTAAAATAAAGAATAGAGATGATAAGGAAATAATTAAAACAACAGTGGTAACAGTGATATTTAGTTGATAGGCTAGCTTTTAGTTTTATGCTGTGATTCAAGTACTCTGAATATTGTACTTTGATAAAACAGTTTTGTTATAGTTATGAAGAACCAAGTAGTTAACAAGACTGGCTGCCAAATCACTGTCATATATAAATATGTCCCCAATCTTTCTAGGTTCTGGGAAGTTCTGGATTGTTTAATAACCATGGACTCCAAGTACAGCAGCAACAGCAAAGGAATCTCTCACTACATGAATACATGAGTATGGAATTATTACAAGAAGCTGGTGTCTCCATTCCCAAAGGATGTGTGGCAAAGTCACCAGATGAAGCTTATGCAATTGCCAAAAAATTAGGTATAAATTAAGAAAAACTTTTGCCACCTTGACATGAGAGCTCTGAGAAGATTTCAAGTTTAGTTTTGGTTTGATAACAACTTTTAACTTTTTTTTTTTAAGTACATTTTCTTTGCTTAAAATAGAGGGTGGAACTTTATGATTATTGAAATTCTAAAATTGTTATTATTATGCGCTCCCATAGTGCCAGTGACGTGGGAGTCCCTTACATTGGCATTAGGAAGTGGAAGTCCTGTTTTTAGTTGGAATATAATTATGGGGAAGGGAATTCTACTACTACTACTCTAACTACTCTGGAGCTTAAAGGATGGCAGTTGTGATGATTCTTTGCGGAAATGGTGAAGGAAAATCTTAGCTGTTAATGCGCTTATAAGGAGAGGTCCAGTGCTTCCCCTTCCATTTTTTGTCATGAAAATATGGAACCAAAGGGGAACAAAAGTAGAGTGCTAGAATGTAAACTCCATGAGAACAGAGTTTCTTTTTCTTTTCTTTCATTTTTTTTTGAGACGGAGTTTCATTCTTATCACCCAGGTTGGAGTGCAGTAGTGCAATTCTGGCTCACTGCAACCTCCGTTTCCCAGGTTCAAGGGATTTTCCTGCCTCAGCCTCCCAAGTACCTGGTATTACAGGCACCCACCACCATACCCGGCTAATTGTTTTGTATTTTTAGTAGAGATGGGGTTTCACTATGTTGCCCAGGCTGGTCTCAAACTCCTGACCTCGTGATCCGCCCACCTCGACCTCCCAAAGTGCTGGGATTACAGGTGTGAGCCACCATGCCCAGCCCGAGTTTCTTTTTCTTATTTGTTCACTAATACATCCCAAAATCTTAGAAGAATGCCTTACACTTAGGTAATCAATAAATACTAAATTAATAAATATTCAATGAATTTAATAGTTGCCCATGTTTATTAGATTCCTTTATTGATAACAGAAGCCTTAATAGCTTTTGTTAATTTCAATTTCTTAATAAAAAAATTTTGATTTCTGAAAATAAGCTTACATTTTAAAGATTTAGCATAAAACATGAGCTGATGTACTAGCTATACACTGCATTTTCTTTTTAGCAGTATTTTAAATCCCACCAATTTTATGTAGATTAGCATAAGTAATCTCTCTTCTATGTACATTTAATTAATATGACTTTAATATGATTTGTTGAATACTTTGCTTTTATGTTTTTTGAGAAACATAAGGAACATTTTCAAAGTGTTTGAAATTTTAAAAGTATTCATCTTGGGTAGTACTTATTTGTCTCTAGACTGGATTTTTCTTTCGAAATTAAAGATACATACAAGTTAAGAAAACTGTTGTATAAGCTGTGTTTTTGAATGAGATGACCGTGATTTCCTTGACTTGGAAGCATGATTTTTCATTTATAGTTTGCTAGTTATTGTTGTTAATCAGAAGAAATTATTTTAAATCAGATTACAAGCAAACTTTTTATTAAGCAAAAGCTTTGTATAGGTTCATACTAATTGTGGTGAAATTTTTGTTAATTAATGGTGACCTATAGTTGTAACTTCTGCATAATGTTAATAGGACCTGATTTATATATAATTACATCAGTAAAAACGGTTTTCCCCTTGTTTTCAGATTTCAAAATTCCAAAAAAAAACTTTTTTTAGAGTTAGGGTCACTATATTGCCCAGGCTAGTCTCAAACTCCTGGGCTCAAGTGATCCTCCCACCTAGGCCTCTAAGTAGCTGGAACTACAGGCCCATGCCACTGTGCCTGTCTATGTTTTGATTGTTATAATTGGTTTCTTTAACTAGTTTTCCATATATTTTCTCATTTAGTCAAATTCCATTGTTTTGTCAGAAAAAATAATTTGCATAGAAACTTTTTCATAAAATGAATAGGATTTATTTAGATGCCAATCTGTTTTGATTATGCCTTATAAAAACTTTTAATGATTCTTAGGTACAGAAGAAAGAAATAATATGTGCAGGATAAACTGTAACTATGAGTATTTCTGGCAAGTTCTCTGGGACTAGAACTCACAAGTAGTAAGAAGCAGATAGGCAGCTCTGATTTTGAGCCCCTTGGAACAGATACCTTGTTCATTTAGAAAGTGTTTTTTGTCAAAGAATATTGCAAATGATGATTATAGTGTGGGAGTGAGACTAATAATTAACAAGGAAATTTAAATCTAGAGGAGCAGAAATGCTACTTTTTAAAAGATAAATTTAGAAAATTCGGCAAAAACATAGAGGACAATTTTGTGTTTTTAGTGAGTCATTGATAACAAAAGATAACGATTATGGGATCTAGTTGCACAAGGTGTAGCATGAGGGACCTTAGCAGTACACCTGGTTTTGTTCATCTAGCTAGCAATTCCCAGTGCTGATTTTTCATTACTTCAGGGTGATTTTTGCTTTTTGAGTTTCTGCAAAATTCACAAAATGCTAATTCTCATTTCATAAAAACTCTTAACTCAGTGCTTTGCTCAACAAGTGATATAATAGTGTATAAATGCTTTACAGGTGTGCCAAACTATTGTTTCTCCCCAGTCCTGTGGTGGCAGGAGAAGTTGAGTTAGCATGGGGTTTGGGGCCACTGAGCCTCTTTACCCAGTATTTCCTACCATGTCCATCATTTTCTGTTTGTGTGATGATGTGAAAAAAGTTGAGAGACATTGTCCTGGAGGTAAGTTTTACCTGTTGTGAATAATTGAGGTTAGGAATGGAGGAATGGTTAGAAAGAAATCTAATTCTAATATTTTAAAAGACTATATGAGTCCCCAAAATGAAGGTTGGTGAGCTTGAAGATCATGAACTTTCTGGAATAGATTATCAAAGGGATGGTTGTTAGCACAGATAAATGTAGTAGATATAATTTGGGGTCAGTTTTGAGAGCAAATTATCTCTTTCTAACAGTTCATAATTCAAGAAAATATGATTTTAGTAAGGATTTGGCAGAATTTCTGTTGTTGTTTTGTTTCTGAGATGGTGATTTGTTCTGTCACCCAGGCTGGAGTGCAGTGGTGCCATCATGGCTTATTGCAGCTTCAACCTCCTGGGTTCAAGGGACTTCTCCCCCTGCTGAGTGGCTGGGACTGTAGGTGTGCGCTACCATGCCTGGCTAAGTGTTGTATTTTTTCTTGAGTTGGAGTTTCACCATATTGCCTAGGCTGGTCTCAAACTCCTAGGCTCAAGCAGCCCACCCACTCTTGGCTTCCCAAAGTGCTGGGACTACAGGCGTGAGCCGCTGCGCCTGGGCACCGATTTGGCAGATTTTTTAGAATTTCCCTATTGACTATAGAAAGATAGTTTGGCTTCTAGTATATTTAAGACGGAATCCCTATCTGGTTGAATAGATACATGTAAAGGATGCTGATTAATGAATGTCAGTCTGGAGGGAGATTTCTAATGGCATATAATAGGACTTTACCTTCTTTTTTTCTTCTTCTAAATATTTATTATTTAGATGCCTGTATACAAGGAATGCTTAAAATGTTTGTGAGTGACTAAAGGTAGGTGGGATAGTGATTGTGTTTTAGAGAGACAGTCTTGGAATCCAAAAAAGATCTTGTCTGACTAGAACAAAGTGCCAAATGTGGTAAGACTGCAGGCTCTATGAGGGCAGGCGAAGTCTCACTCACTGTTGTATCTACAGCACTAGCACAGTGTCTGGTATGTAGATGAACCTGTCGAGTGAATTAATGGAATTGAATAAAATGTTTGTTTCAACCAGTTGTCCTCATACTTCTCTTCTTATCCTTCTTCCCTTCTTGATAGTTGATGAGACTGTATTTTATGAATTTTTTTTTTTTTTTTTTTTGCTTTTGTTGTGAAGGGCTTTTTTTTTTTAGAAGAAACTTTTGAAGAATTATCTTTTGCCCTTAAAGACTTTATATTCCTAGAGAAAGGAAATTGACACTTTGTGGGGAAGAGAAGTACATTCTGTCTTGCAAAATGCTTTTGAAAAAATAGAGTTTCATTACTCTTACTTAATTGGTCAGTGTGTTAAGTTAGTGTGTTAAGTTCCCAGTTTAATGAATAGGAATGATTGAATTTAGCTCAGTAAAGTACAGTGTTAACTATGTTTTTTACATTACATTTGCATTGTTTGCATTGTAATTATCTTCTTTGGATATAAACAAGTATTTCTTTGGATATAAACAAATACTCAAAGTGCTGGAAAACCAGGACTTGACAGGTAAACAGAAACAGGTGGAATAAATAGTGGCTGCTCCTTTCCGTTTGGATACAAACTCTCTAATTTGCCACAGTTCAGAGACTACCTGTAGTAGTCTCAATAAGAACGTAATTGTTTGTTTTAAGGAAATTTCTAAGTTGTTTCTATTCATTACCTAATATTAGTTGTGATACCTTGTGAAATGAAGGCTCATTGAAGAGTCTGTCTTATCTAAACAAGATACCTTTTCTAATCAGCTCTAGTCGTAGTACTGTACACCCAGTTTTTCCAGTTCTGAGTTTTTGTAAGAGCAGTGAAAATCCAGATTTATAAGAATTCTGTTCATATTTTTAAATGTTCCTTTTTTTCAACATTAGCAAAATATTATGTGCTAGGAGCTCTCCCAGACGCTTGTTAACATCTATGAATACAATAAAGATTCTGCCCTCCTGGGCCTCTTTTCTAGTGGGGAAGCTAAAACATTATATGATATATGTAAGAAAATTATATGTACGAAGGTGATGAATTCTGTGGTGGAAAGAAGTGGAGTAGGTAAGGGGAATTGGTCACAGGTGGGCAGGTTCGTAGGGTAAGCTTCATGGGCAACATGAGATTTAAAGAGAAACTTGAAGGATTGGGGACTTTTCTTTCCCAAATGGACACCTGGTGAAGAGTATTCTAGGCAGAGGGTGCATTAGAGCCAAGTCCTGAAGGCAGGAACATGCCCAGGAATAGTGAGGAACTATAGCGCAGTTGGAACTGAGTAGCAACAAGGAGGGCCTAGGAGATAAAAAAGAGTAGAGAGTATTATAGGGTGTAGAGGGTATTATAGGGTCTTCTAGGCCATTGTAAGGACTTTCTCATATATATACTCTGAGTGAGATTGGCATTCAGTGTAAGGTTTTAAGTAGGGGAATGGTGTGCCTGCTTTGGCTGCTGCCTTGAGAATATTCTGTGGGGGACAAAGGTCATATAGGTAAGAGATAGTGGTGGTTGGGATCAGAGTCTAAACTGTAGGTGATGAGGAATGGTGAAGATTCTGGATGAATTTGAAGATAAAAGCAGTATGATTTCCTGGCTGAATGGAAGTGGGGTTTGAGAGAGACAAGTTTTTTAAACACTCTCTTGACTGACTATGCATAGGGTCATGATCTGGTTTAAATAGCACGCATTTCTGATGAAGGCTTACATC
The DNA here is from genome assembly GCF_001698545.2 of Rhinopithecus bieti. Lineage (NCBI taxonomy): Eukaryota > Metazoa > Chordata > Mammalia > Primates > Cercopithecidae > Rhinopithecus > Rhinopithecus bieti. The sequence goes on from NW_016805783.1 coordinate 3,783,723, forward strand.
AGTAATTTTCTAAATGTTCTTTTAAAATAATTGTTAATGTGTAAACTTTAGGTTATTTTTGTTTGGTTTCAAACTCCATTTCCTACCTCATTGATTTGGTTGGTTCATTCTGCTTGATAAGTGCGTCGTGGAGTGACATCCTAGTTGTAGAGGACCCTACTTCAGTCTGTTCAAATCCATGTCTATGGAATGGTTGTTATATCCCAGAGACTGCCCTGTGCTTGGGATAAAATGAATACAATGAGACCTTTAGCCCTGATCTCAAAGGTTAATTTTTTTGCCATAATGTATCATTGGTGCCACACTGTCAGTATGGGCAAAATGCTATGAGAGGCAAAATGAGGAGGCTCTGAAATTCTGCCTGTCTGGTAGACAGAGAATGCCTTTGTAAGAGGTATTACTCTTACTTTTTAAACGATACATAATATTTTCGGGGTACATGTGATATTTTGTTACATGCATAGTGTAATGATCAAGTCAGGGCATTTAGGATACCCATTACCCAGAGCGTTTACTCTTTTGAGACAGTCTTGCTCTGTCCTCCAGGAGGGAGTGCAATGGCGCAATCCTGGCCCATTACAACTTCCGCTTCCCGGGTTCAAGTGATTCTTGTGCCTCAGCCTCCCAGGTAGCTGGGATTACAGACGTGCACCACCATGCCTGGCTAATTTTTGTATTTTTAATAGAGATGAGATTTCGCCGTGTTGGCTGGTCTGGTCTTGAACTCCTGGCCTCATGTGATCTGCCTGCTTCAGCCTCTCAGAGTGCTGGGATTATAGGAGTGAGCCGCTGCTCCTGGCCCATTTACTCTTGATCATGAATGATGAGTACTACCTAGGCTAAACAGCTAGTTTGCTGGTTTTCCACAGCAAATTAGAAAGGAGAGGAAAAGGGATAAATAGTAATCAGTCTACCTGTTAAAGAAGAAAAATTCAGTCCATATATTTAAAAATATGCATAAGCTTTGCAAGCATAGCATTCTGAAATCTTTTGATACAGATACTTTAATAACTCCTGATAATACTACTCATGCAGTACTGCTCAATAATGTATTTTAATAAAACTTTTGCTTAGTGGGACAGTATAAATCAGTATCAGTACTGGTAATAGTAATATCCCTCAAGTCATGACATATTTCTGCTATAGCATATGCAACTCAAATGTTCTCAGGACAGCAAGTTTACATGTGATTAGAGAGGGAGGAAGTGTTAGAAAGCCATGAAATTCAATTTTATACTTTCAATACTTTCCAAAGTTCTAGATGACATTTTCCAAAGTGTCAAGGAATGGTTAAATTATTTTCAGTTTACTTTAAGAAATGGTTGGCCAGGCGCGGTGGCTCAAGCCTGTAATCCCAGCACTTTGGGAGGCCAAGATGGGCGGATCACGAGGTCAGGAGATCGAGACCATCCTGGCTAACACGGTGAAACCCCGTCTCTACTAAAAAATACAAAAAACTAGCCGGGCGAGGTGGCGGGCACCTGTAGTCCCAGCTACTCGGGAGGCTGAGGCAGGAGAATGGCGTGAATCCGGGAGGCGGAGGTTGCAGTGAGCTGAGATCCGGCCACTGCACTCCAGCCTGGGTGACAGAGTGAGACTCCATCTCAAAAAAAAAAAAAAAAAATGGTTTAATGTAAGTGACTAATTTTGAAAATTGTGGATCTTTTAGACAGTGATTATTTTAGTGTTCTAATCTAGAAAGTCTACATAGGCCGGGCGCGGTGGCTCACGCCTGTAATCCCAGCACTTTCGGAGGCCGAGACGGGCGGATCACAGGGTCAGGAGATTTAAACCATCCTGGCTAACACGGTGAAACCCCGTCTCTACTAAAAATACAAAAAATTAGCTGGGCGTGGTGGCGGGCGCCTGTAGTCCCAGCTACTCGGGAGGCTGAGGCAGGAGAATGGTGTGAACCGGGAGGCGGAGCTTGCAGTGAGCCGAGATCGCACCACTGCACTCCAACCTGGGCGATAGAGCAAGACTCCGTCTCAAAAAAAAAAAAAGAAAGTCTACATAAACAGAATGCCTCATTTTTGGACACTGTGAATAAATTAGACTTGATTTAATACCACCTGTCAATATGTGTGTTAAATAACAAAATACTATGTCTGGCATGCTGCTCCATGCTTCACGTTTAATAGAAGTGTTTTTCTTCTAGGTTCAAAAGATGTTGTGATAAAGGCGCAGGTCTTAGCTGGTGGTAGAGGAAAAGGAACGTTTGAAAGTGGCCTCAAAGGAGGAGTGAAGATAGTTTTCTCGTAAGTCATATTTTTTAAGGATAAATCATCCTTGTTAAAGATTGATTAAAGATTGTTTATTGAATTGATAAAAATACTGAAATTTAAATATTAGATAAAATTTTGGCTATTATGTGGATTTGCCTTTTCTCAACTGTAGGAAAGAAAAATTTGAGTTATTTTTCTTATTTTAGTCCAGAAGAAGCAAAAGCTGTTTCTTCACAAATGATTGGGAAAAAATTGTTTACCAAGCAAACGGGAGAAAAGGGCAGAATATGCAATCAAGTATTGGTCTGTGAGCGAAAATATCCCAGGAGAGAATACTACTTTGCAATAACAATGGAAAGGTCATTTCAAGTGAGTAATTGCAGATATGATACATAGAGGATAAATTTATGACATTCAATTTCAAAAGTTGATTATTGTTTCTATTTATGTGGGAAAGATTTTAAAAGTCCAACTGTAATCTGTATGTCGTGAGCATGATATTTATGTCATTTAAAAAACAGCTTTGTTATGCCATAAAATTTGATATATAATATCATGATTTTAAAATCATAGGAAAAAATCTGTTGTAATAAATTTCATGGGATTCTCAAATTGTTAATTCACTAACAGCAGCTTAAATCATCTCTGGATCATCTCCAGATTGAGAAAATAATATCTAGCATAGTAAAATATTCTAATGAAAGAGAAAGTCGCTGAACCCACTAGAAGAATGTGTATCCATTGCATCATCTTCTGTTTTCTCAACTTCTTTTTTTTTTTTTTAATAGTTTGGGGGATTTGTGATTCAATATTTGGTAATTTGAGGGATGACATTAAGTAGCAAACAATATGATTTTAAGGAGCATTATTACATTAGCACAGCTCTCCTCTCTTTATTGGAACCTAAGATGTTGAAGCTTCTGGTGAAGAGAAAAATCCCTTTATAGACCTGATGTGTGGAGAGAGCATTGATAATCATTTTATACTAGAATTACCTGTTTTTTGAGGGTATTAGTTAGGTTTTACAAGCTGAATCTGTGTGTTAACTAGCTTTTTTTTTTTTTTTTTTGAGAGGGAGTCTCGCACTCTCACCCAGGCTGGCTTGCAGTGGTGCCATCTTGGCTTACTGCAAACTCCACCTCCTGGGTTCATGCCATTCTCCTGCCTCAGCCTCCCAAGTAGCTGGGACTACAAGTGTCCACCACCACACCCGGCTAATTTTTTGTATTTTTAGTAGAGACAGGGTTTCACCCTGTTAGCCAGGATGGTCTCGATCTCCTGACCTTGTGATCCGCCTGCCTCGGCCTCCCAAAGTGCTGGGATTACAGGAGTGAGCCACTGTGCCCAGCCAGAACTGCTTGTTTTTTTGAAGCAACTGAGTATATATTTGAAAGCCCCAGTAAGGATTTGACGTAGAATATTAATTGTATAGAATTTAGAATAATAAAAATTTTAAGAGTCATGAAAATAATTTTCTTATGTAGAATAGCTTTTAAAAAATAACAGCTTTCTATATTGTGATTTTCTTACTTGCAGTTAAATCTTCTATTAATGTTTGAGTGATACGTCTTTTGCAACTTTTAATTTTTATAAGGTATATAAAATCTTAAGATGTAACACTAGATGGTAGTAAAAATCCACTCAGAATATAAAATTAAGAAGCATTGTTTTATTCTTCAGTGATATTATATGTGGTAGAATTTAGTTTGTAAGGTTATTTTAAAAATCCCATGACAGTAACCTCATCTATTACCCAAAATTTACATAAATTATATTTTTACACATTGACTTATTTTCACTACATTTTATTTTTCTTTTCGTTGACATTATATATCAGCATCTGTCATTGTGTTAGTTACGTTTTTACTTTTCGTTATAGTAGTCAGAAACAAGGTATAAATACCTGGACGAATTGAGATAGGAGTTCTCTCTCCATAGTAATTCATCTCTGTTGTAGTAAAGGTAGCATAATGAATATGTATCCTTAAAGATATGTTAAGGCATTTGGGAAAAGGATCAAATTTGAGTTCATCTTAAGAATCTGAATTTTCTGACAACTATTTAAGTCTTGTTGAGGATAAAATGTTTTTATTTTAATACATGGTTATAATAATTCAGGTTAAAAATACTATAGTACTAGTAAAACTATTTGACCGAAGACATTATAACATTCTTTGATATTACCACATTAGACCAATGTAGAGTTGGTTGGTGTTACTTTTTGGGGTATAGCCATTTTTTGGGGAATCCCTGTGGACAGATCTCTGTTGAACAACAAAAATTAGTCAGCTATTTAAACTACAAAGAGCACTTGTGATTGAGTTAATGTCCCATGCATGGGAATTAACTAATCATTAGAAATTGCTTTTGTTAAAATAGGGAAAGGACTTCTTATTTAGTAAATGGTGCTGGGAGAATAGGCTAGCCATGCAGAAAATTGAAACTGAACCCCTTCCTTATGCCAAATACAAAAGTTAACTCAAGATGGATTAAAGACTTAAATGTAAAACTCAACTGTAAAAACTCTAGAAGGAAATCTAGGTAATACCATTCAGGACATAGGCACGGGCAAAGATTTCATGATAAAAATGCCAAAAGCAATTGCAACAAAAGCAATAATTGCCAAATGGGATCTAATTAAGCTAAGGAGCTTCTACACAGCAAAGGAAACGGTCATCATAGTGAACAGACAACCTGCAGAATGGGAGTAAATTTTTGCAATCTATCCTTCCAACAAAGGTCTAATATCCAAAGTTTATAAGAAACTTAAATTTTCAAGAAAAAAGCAGCCCCAATAAAAAGGGGGCAAAGTACATGACACAGGCTGGGTGCGGTGGCTCATGCCTGTAATCCCAGTACTTTAGGAGGCGGAGATGGATGAATTAGCTGAGGTCAGGAGTTCAAGACCAGCATGGCCAACATGGTGAAACCCTGTCACTACTAAAAATAAAAAAATCAGTTGGGCATGGTGGTGGGTGCCTGTAATCCCAGCTACTTGGGAGGCTGAGGCAGGAGAATGGCTTGAACCTGGGAGGTGGAGGTTGCAGTGAGCTGAGATTGTGCCACTGCACTCCAGTCTGGGCAACAGAGCAAAACTCCGTTTCAAAAAAAATGGCCACATATGGCCAACATACATGTGATTAAAAAGCTTATCACTGATCATTAGAGAAAAGCAAATCAAAACCACAATGAGACACCATCTCATGCCACTCAGGTGGCTGTTATTAAAAAGTCAAAAAACAACAGATGCTGGTGAGGTTTTGCAGAAAAAGGAATGTCTTTACAGTGTTGATGGGAGTGTAAATTAGTTCAACCATTGTGGACGACAGTGTGGCAATTCCTCAGAGACCTAGAGGCAGAAATACTATTTGACCCAACAATCCCACTAATGGGTATATGCCCAAAAGAATATAAATCATTCTATTACAAAGATACATGCATCAGTATGTTCACTGCAGCACTATTCACAATAGCAAAGACATGGAGTCAACCTAAACATACATCAATGATAGATTGGATACAGAAAATATGGTACATATACACCATGGAATACTCTGCAGCCATAAAAAAGGAATGAGATTATGTCCTTTGCAGGGATATGGATGGAGTTGGAAGCCATTATCCTCAGCAAACTAATGCAGGAGCAAAAAACCAAACACCGTGTGTTTCCACTTATAAGTGGGAACTGAATGATGAGAACGAACACATGGACACAAGGTGGGGATCAACACACACTGGGGCCTGTCGGGATGGGAGTAGGGGTAGGGAGAGCATCAGAAAGAATAGCTAGTGGATGTTGGGTTTAATACCTGGGTGATGGGATGATCTGTACAGCAAACCACCATGGCACATGTTTACCTTGTAACAAATCTACACATCCTGCACATGTACCCCTGAACTTAAAAGTTGAAGAAAAAAAAAATAAAACTAAAAACAGAAAACAATTACTTTGATGACTGACTTGTTTTTAGGAGATGTGTCATAGGTTCTCCTGGTCTTTAGTACCTTTCACATCCTGATTCCAGGGGATATCTTCCATGGGGTTGGCATGCCAGAAAATCAATTAAAGTACCTACTCTCTGTGTGATACCTTTGTTAAATTAGATTTCTTAACATTTGCCTAGTGCCTTTTGGGTACTTTGGGCTGAGTCAAGTCTATTTAATAAATCACATTTACTACTTTATTTTTCTGGTAAAACAGCTGCAGTCTGCTGCAAATGAGTGGGACATTTTCTTGTGTCAATTTTTGACTTTACCTGAAATAGTTACAAAATGTGCTTAAAATTCTAGTTTTATTTTGTATGATTTGTTTTAAATACACATCTTTTTTATTTTATTTTAATTTTTTTGCTCTGTCGCCCGGGCTGGAGTGCAGTGGTGCCATCATGGCGCACTGCAACCTCCGCCTCCCAGATTCAAGTGATTCCCCTGCCTCAGCCTCCCGAGTAGCTGGGATTACAGGCACCTGCCACGATGCCGGCTACAGATCTTTACATATGGCTGCTTTGTCATTTAAGCCTTTTACATTTAAGCTTATTTTAAGGCAAATTTTTTTTTTTTTTTTTTTGAGACGGAGTCTTGCTCTGCCACCCAGGCTGGAGTGCAGTGGCCGGATCTCAGCTCACTGCAAGCTCCGCCTCCCGGGTTTACGCCATTCTTCTGCCTCAGCCTCCCGAGTAGCTGGGACTACAGGCGCCCGCCTCGTCGCCCGGCTAGTTTTTTGTATTTTTAAGTAGAGACAGGGTTTCACCGTATTAGCCAGGATGGTCTCGATCTCCTGACCTCGTGATCCGCCCCTCTCGGCCTCCCAAAGTGCTGGGATTACAGGCTTGAGCCACCACGCCCGGGCTTTAAGGCAAATTTTAAAAAATACCAACAAGAAAAGAATTTAGGTTAAGAAAGTGAAAATTAGCATTATTAACATATTTGAAATTTCAGCTACTTGCTCGAAATGAAATTGTTTTGAAAGTTTATTACCAAGATTTAAAAGTGAAGCCAAGTCATTTGAACGTGAACTAGCTATTCATTCTACAGTGATGACCAAAGGTGGAACTACAGTCATTGTTTAACCTGTTTACCCATACAAGTTGGCTCCTTTCTAACTGGTTGTGGAATTAAGACAAATAGAGGCTCCACTTTCTTCTGTGTATTATTGTTTCCTTTTTTTTTTTTTTTTTTAGTTTTTTTTCTAACTTATAACCAATTGTTGAAGACTTGATTTTTACTTAGTGAGAATGTAATATTAACTTTTCTCCTCAACTAGTGTTGCTTTCTCTATGGCTTTTCATTCCTTTTACCAGATGATATAAAAAGAGAAAGTAAAACTAAAATGAGGAAAAGAGGCTGGGCACGGTGGCACCCACCTGTATTCCCAGCACTTTGGGAGGCCAAGGCAGGCGGATCACAAGGTCAGGAGATCGCGACTTTGAGCTCTAAAATTCTTTTGTCTACATGTTGTAGTCTATTGTTGAACCTTTCCATGGCACTGGGGATACTTTCTACCTGAGATCTCTTAGGTTGGCAGATGCCCATGGAATGGCTTTGTCCATCACTATTACCATTCATTTCAAAGAATCTTTTGATTTCCATCTTGATTTTATTTTTAATCCCCAAATCATTCAGGAGCAGATTATTTAATTTCCATGTATTTGTATAGTGTTGACAGTTCCTTCGGGAGCTGATTTCTAATTTTATTCCACTGTTGTCTGAAAAGATACTTGATATGATCTCGACTTTCTTAAATTTATTGAGACTTGTTTTGTGGCCTATGTTGGAGAATGTTCCATGTGCTAAGAAGAATGTATATTCTGCAGTTGTTGGGCAGAATGTTCTGTAAATTTCTGTTAAGTCCATTTGTTTTAAGTCCACTTAAGTCCACTGTTTGTTGGCTTTCTGTCTTGATCTGTTTAGTGCTGTCAGTGGAGTACTTTTAGGTCCACCACTATTATTGTGTTGCTATTTTATTTCTTGGGTCTAGTAGTAACTGTTTTATAAATATGAGAGCTCCAGTGTTAGGTGCATATAAATTTAGTATTATAGTATCTTCTTGTTGGATTGATCCTTTTATCATTATATAATGACCTTGTCTTTTTTCACTGCTGATGCCTTAAAGTCTGTTTTGTTTGATATAAGAATAGCTACTCCTGCTTGCTTTGGTTTTCATTTGTGTAGCATATCTTTTCCATCCCTTTATCTTGAGTTTATATGAATTCTTATGTGTTAGGTAAGTCTCCTGAAGAAAGCAGATATTTCGATTGTGATTTTTAAATTCATTCTGCCATTCTATATCTTTTAATTGGAGCATTTAGGCCATTTACATTCAACGTTAATATTGAGATGTGGGGTAGTATTCTATTCATCCGTATCAGTTGTTGCCTAGATAAACTGTTGTTGTGTTTTAGTTTTACAGGCCCTATGAGTTTTCTTTTGTTTTGTTTTGTTTTTTTGCTTTCAAGAAGTTCTATTTTAGTGCATGTTGAACTTTTGTTTCGGGATTTATAACTTATTTTAGCATTTCCTATAGTGCTGGTTCAGTAGCAGCAAATTCCCTGAACATGTGTTTGTCTAAAAATGACTTCATTTCTCTTTCATTTATGAAAGGTTTTAGTTTTGCTGGATTTATTCATTTTGCTGGATACAAAATTCTTGACTAACAGTTACTCTGTTTAAGGAGGCTAAAGATAGGACCCCAATTCCCTTCTAGCTTATAAGGTTTCTGCTGAGAAGTGTGCTATTAGTCGGATAGGTTTTCTTCTATAGATTATTTGATGCTTTTGTCTCGCAGCTCTTAGAATTCTTTCCTTCGTGTTGATTTTAGATACCTGACAACTGTGCGCTTCAGTGATGATCTTTTCTTAATGAAATTTCCGAGGAGTTCTTTGAGTGTCTTGTATTTGGATATCTAAATCTCTAGCGGCCGGGCTCGGTGGCTGATGCCTGTAATCGCAGCACTTTGGGAGGCGGAGACGGGCGGATCACGAGGTCAGGAGATCGAGACCATCCTGGCTAACACGGTGAAACCCCGTCTCTACTAAAATATAAAAAAAGTAGCCAGGCCTGGTGGTGGGCGCCTGTAGTCCCAGCTACTCCGGAGGCTGAGGCAGAATGGCCTAAACCCTGGAGGCGGAGCTTGCAGTGAGCCGAGATCGTGCCACTGCACTCCAGTCTGGGCGACAGAGTGAGACTCCGTCTCAAAAAAAAAACAAAAACAAAAACAAAAAAACAAAAAACAACTAAATCTCTAGCAAGGCCAGGAATGTTTTCCTCAATTATACCCTCAAATAAGTTTTCCAAATGTCTAGCCTTCTCTTCTTCCTCAGGAACACCAATTATTCTTAGGTTTGGCTGTTGTACATAATCCCATATTTTTTATTTTATTTTATTTTTTGAGACGGAGTCTCGCTCTGTCACCCAGGCTGGAGTGCTGTGGCCGGATCTCAGCTCACTGCAAGCTCCGCCTCCCGGGTTCACGCCTTTCTCCTGCCTCAGCCTCCCGAGTAGCTGGGACTACAGGCGCCCGCCACCTCGCCCGGCTAATTTTTTATATTTTTTAGTAGAGACGGGGTTTCACCGTGTTAGCCAGGATGGTCTCCATCTCCTGACCTCGTGATCCGCCCGTCTCGGCCTCCCAAAGTGCTGGGATTACAGGCTTGAGCCACCGCCCCCGGCCAATCCCATATTTCTTAAAGACTTTCTTCATTTCTTTTGATTCCTTTATATCTTTGTCTGACTGGGTTAATCAAAAGCCTGATCTTTGAGCTCATGTACTAAAAATACAAAAAATTAGCTGGGCGTGGCGTCTGGCGCCTGTAGTCCCAGCTACTCAGGAGGGGAGGCAGGAGAGTGGCGTGAACCCGGTAGGCGGAGCTTGCAGTGAACCGAGAGTCACTGCACTCCAGCCTGACTGGCGGAGCGAAACTCTGTTTCTGTTAGAATATTTTAAAGATTTGTTGGTCTGTACCTCTCCTGTTGAATAAAATTATATTTTATGGTTATCTATAGACTTAATTTGTCTATATTCTATTTCAGTGGCATGACTAATACTGAACTGGCTCTTCTTCAATCCAAATTTTTTCCTGCTCTTTAGATCATTGTAAAAGCTTATAATTAAGAACTGCCTTGCTAGAGAGGAATCGAAGAGTACCCTTTCATTTGAAATTTATAGAGGGACTGAAAATTAGAGTATAATTTCAAACATTTCTCTTTACTTAGACTTGCTTATGTTGTCTTCTTTAGCCTCAGAAGGCTCAATGAATTCTTCTATTTAAGTTTTTTTTTATATTGAAAGGAGTTCTAATACCGAGTGCCCAGAGTTTAGCCAAACTTCGGAGGTTAAGGGCATAGTCCTGCACATGATTGCCCTTACTTTAGACACCAGCCTCAATTTTAGTGATCTCCAGCTTACCCTCATTTCTGACTAGCTAGCTACAAATTTGAGGGTTAATTCCCTAGAACAACTCACAGAGCTCAGGAAAATGTTAAACTTAGGATTACAGTTTTATTATAGCCAAAGGATATATAAATCATAACCAGCCAAATGAAAAGACACATAGGACAAGGTCTGGGAGGGTTCCCAAACATGAAGTTTCCACTATTCTCAGGAATGTTTTGTCTTGCTGGCATCTTAATGTGTGACAGTATGCAGAATATTGCCTACCCAAAGCTCCCCAAGCTTTTGATGTTCAGAGTTTTGTTTTTTTGACAGCAGACTGAAGGGGTGGCCTGCCCCTCTACACCTGTGGGCGTTTCTACTTAGGTGGAACGAGAGACTTGAGAAAAGAAATGATACACAGAGACAAAGTATAGAGAAAGAAAAAGTGGGCTCAGGGGACCCACAGGACCCACACTGGCACCGGTCTCTGAGTTCCCTTAGTATTTATTTTTAATTATCTTTACCATCTTAAAGAAAAGGAAGTGGCAGGATAATAGGATCATTGTAGGGAGAAAGTCAGCAGTAAGACATATGAATAAAGATCTCTGTGACATGAATAAGTTTAAGGAAAAGTGCTGTGCCTTGATATGCATATGTAAACATCTCCATAAACCTTTTAGTGCGTAAAGAGCGCATTGCGCTAGTAAGTCCCGCCTTTCGCCCTAAGGCGGTTTTCTCCTTTCTCAGTAAACAGAACGTAAAATCGGGTTTTATACCGAGATGTTCCATTGCCCAGGGACAGGGCAGGAGACAGAAGTGCTTTTCTCTTATCTCAACTGCCAACAACCGCCAAGAGGCCTTCTTTTCCTGCTTGTACTAGTCTTCCTCAGCACAGACCCTTCACGGGCTGTCGGCTGGGGACGATCAGGTCCTTTCCCTTCCCCACGATGGCCATATTTCAGACCAGTCACATGGGAAGAGAACGCTAGCTTTCCTAGGAGAGGTCCCTGTGGCCTTTGGCAGTGTGCATATCCCTGGGTACTTGAGATTAAGAGAATGGTGATGACTTTTAACCAGCAAGCTGCTTTCAGGCACTTGTTTAACAAAGCACACCCTGCACAGCCCAAAATCCTTTAAACCTTGAGTCACCACAGCACACGTCTCTTGCAAGGGCAAGGTTGGGGGTAGGGTCACGGATTAACAGCATCTCAAATACAGAAGAAAATGGAGTCTCTTATGTCTACTTCTTTCTAGATAGACACAGTAACAGTCTGATCTTTCTTTCTTTTCCCCACAGCAGACAAAGCTTCCAATTTTTCTGCATCCTCGTCAACATTCATTTCCTGTTTTTTTGGTAGTAGCCATCCTAAAGGGTGTGAGGTTATATTTAACTGTGGTTTTTATTTGCATTTCCCCAGTGATTAGTGATATTGAGTATCTTTTCATGTTCTTATAGGCCATTTGTAGATCTGCTGTGGAGAAATGTCTATTTAAGTCCTTTGCCCATCTTTAAATTTTTTTGTTTGGGTTTTTTATTTTGATTTTTTTTTGGTTATTGAGTTGTAGAAGATCTTACATATTCTGGATTTCAGCTGTTAACCATATATATGGATTGCAAATATTTTCTCTCATATAGATTGCCTTTTTCCTTTGTTGATTATTTCCTTTGCTGTGAAGTTTTTAAGTTTGATATAGTTCCATTTGTCAATTTTTGCTTTTTTTCTGCCTGTGCCTTTGGTATCATATTTAAGAAATCGTTGCTAAATCCAAGAAATCATTGCTAAATCCAATGTCATAAACTGTTTTCTCTCTGTTTTCTTCTATGAGTTTTATAGTTTCAAGTTTTATGTTTAGGTCTTTAATCTATTTTGAGTAAATTTTAGCATATAGTATATGGTAAGGGTCTAATTTCACTCATTTGCATGTGGATTTCCAATTTTTCCAGCACTGTTTGTTGAAGAGACTGTTTTTTGCCCTCTTGTGTAGCTTTCATACCATTATTGAAGATCATGTAATCATATACCTGAGGAAATATTTCTGGGTTCTCTTTTCTATTCCATTAATCAATATGTCTTTTTTATGCATTATCATGCTGTTTTGATAATTGTAATCTTATATTTTAAAAGAAGTGTGAGACCTCCCTTTTTTTTTCTCAAGATTGTTTTGACTGTTCTGGGTCTTTTGAGATTATATATGCATTTAAGTGTATTTTTCTTGCTTTTTTCTTTTTTTTTTTAGACAGAGGCTGGCTCTGTTGCCCAGGCTGGAGTGTAGTGGCGTGATCTCAGCTCACTGCAAGCTCCACCTCCCGGGTTCACACCATTCTCCTGCCTTAGCCTCCTGAGTAGGTGGGACTACAGGTGTCCACCACCTTGCCTGGCTAATTTTTTTTTTTGTATATTTAGTAGAGACTGGGTTTCACCATGTTAGCCAGGATGGTCTCGATCTCCTGACCTCGTGATCCACCCGCCTCGGCCTCCCAAAGTGCTGGGATTACAGGCGTCAGCTACCATGTCCGGCCATATTTTTCTATTTTTATAAAAAAATGCCATTGAGATTTTGATAGAGATTACATTGAATCTGTAGATTGCTTACAGTAGTATGTACATTTTAACAATATTAAGCCTTCCAATCTGTGATCACAAGATGTCTTTCAATTTGTTTGTGTCTTTTTATTTTTATTTTATTTTTTATTTTTTATTTTTTTTGAGATGAAGTCTTGCTCTGTCACCCAGGCTGGAGTGCAGTGGCACGATCTCAGCTCACTGCAGCCTCCACCTCCCAGGTTCATGCCATTCTCCTGCCTCAGATTCCTGAGTAGCTGGAAATACAGGCACCCTCCACTACTCCTGGCTAAATTCTTTTATTTTTAGTAGAGACGGGGTTTCACCATGTTAACCAGGATATTCTCGATCTCCTGACTTCATGATCCGCCCACCTCAGCCTCCCAAAGTGCTGGGATTATAGGCATGAGCCACCGTGTCCAGCCTGTTTCCTGACTTTTTAATGATCACCATTCTAACTCTCATGAGATGGTATCTCACTGTGGTTTTGATTCACATTTCTCTAATGAACATCGATGATGAGCTTTTTTTCATATGTTTGTTGGCTGCATAAATGTTGTCTTCTTTTGAGACGTGTCTGTTCATATCCTTCTCCCACTTTTTGATGAGATTTTTTTTCTTGTAAATTTGTTTAAGTTCCTTGTAGATTCTGGATATTATCAGATGTATAGATTGGAAAAATTTTCTCCCATTGTGTAGGTTGCCTATTCACTCTGATGATAGTTTCTTTTGCTGTCCAGAAGCTCTTTAGTTTAATTAGATCCCATTTGTCCATTTTGGCTTTTGTTGCCATTGCTTTGGTGTTTTATTCATGAAGTTTGGTGTTTTATTCATGCTTTGGTGTTTATTCATGCCCATGCCTATGTCCTGAATGGTGTTGCCTAGGTTTTCTTCTAGGGTTTTTATGGTTTTAAGTCTTATGTTTAAGTCTTTAATCAATCTTGTTAATTTTTGTATGAGGTGTAAGGAAGGGATCCAGTTTCAGCTTTCTGCATATGGCTAACCAGTTTTCCCAACACCATTTATTAAATAGGGAATCCTTTCTTATTGCTTGTTTTTGCCAGATTTGTCAAAGATCATATGGTTGTAGATGTGTGGCATTATTTCTGAGGCCTCTGTTCTGTTCCATTGTTCTGTATATCTGTTTTGGTACCAGTACCATACTGTTTTGGTTACTGTAGCCTTGTAGTATAGTTTGAAGTCAGGTAGCGTGATGCCTCCAGCTTTGTTCTTTTTGCTCAGGATTATCGTGGGCTCTTTGGGTTCCATATGAAATTTAAAGTAGTTTTTTTCCAATTCTGTGAAGAAAGTCAATGGTAGCTTGATGGCGATAGCACTGATTATAAAATACTTTGGGCAGTATGGCCATTTTCATGATACTGATTCTTCCTATCTATGAGCATGGAATGTTTTCCATTTGTTTGTGTCCTCTCTTATTTCCTTGAGCAGTGGTTTGAAGTTCTCTTTAAAGAGGTCCTTCATATCTCTTGTAAGTTGTATTTCTAGGTATTGTATTCTCTTTGTAGCAGTTGTGAATGAGAGTTCACTCATGATTTGGCCCTTTGTCTATTTGTGTATAGGAATGCTTGTGATTTTTGCACATTGATTTTCAGTTTCTCATTTTTGCATATGATGTTGGCTATGAGTTTTCTTATATGGCCTTTATTATATTAAGGCCATTTCCTTCAGTCTTTTTTTGTCGATTGTTTTTATCATGAAAGGGTATTCAAGTTTGTTAAATGCCTTTTATGTGCCAATTGAGATTATTGTGGTTTTTGTCCTTCATTCTGTTAATAGGATGTATTATACTGAATTTCTGTATGTTGAACCATCCTTGCATTCTAGGAGTAAGTCCTACTTGATCATGATGTAAAGTCCATTTAATGTGTTGTTGAATTCAGTTTGCTAGTATTTTGTTGAGGATATTTTTTTTTTCATCATTATTAATCGGAGGTATTATCCTGTAGTTTTCTTTTAATACCTTTCTCTGATTTTGGTATCATGGTAATGCTGGCTTCATAGAGTGAGTATGGAAATTTTCTGTCCTTTTCAATTTTTTAAAGAGTTGGGGAAAGATTGGTTCAGTTCTTTAAATGTTTGATAGAATTTTCCAGTGAAGCCCTTTGGTCCTGGGGTTCCTGTTGCTTAGATGTTTTTGATTACTGATTCAGTATCATTACTACTTATAGGTCTGTTCGTAGTTTTTATTTCTTTATGATTTTGAAGACTTTCTAGGAAGTTATCCATTTCTTCTAGTTTATTCAATTTGTTGATATATAGTTTTTCATAGCAGTCTCTTAGGCTCTTTTCTATTTCTGTTACAGTTGTAATGTCTCCTTTCACTTCTGATTTTTGTTTTTTCAGTCTTTTTTTTTTTATAGTTAAAGGATTGTCAATTTTATTCACTTTTTCAATGAGCCAGTTTGCAGTTTTGTTGATTTTTTTTTTTTTTCTATTCCTTGTTTCTTTTATTTCTGCTCTAATCTTTATGATTTTCTTCCTTCTGCCAACTTTGGGTTTAGCTGTTCTTTTTCTTTTTTTTTTTTTGAGACAGAGTCTTGCTCAGTCGCCCAGGCTGGAGTGCAGTGGTGCGATATCGGCTCACTGCAAGCTCCGCCTCCTGGGTTCATACCATTCTCCTGCCTCAGCCTCCCAAGTAGCTGGTACTACAGGCGCCCGCTGCCACGCCCGGCTACTTTTTTGCATTTTTAGTAGAGATGGGGTTTCACCGTGTTAGTTGGGATGGTCTCCATCTCCTGACCTCGTGATCTGCCTACCTCGGCCTCCCAAAGTGCTGGGATTACAGGCGTGAGCCACTGCGCCCGGCCTAGCTGTTCTTTTTCTAGTATCTTGTGGTATAAATATAGGTTGAGCATCCCAAATCTGAAATTCTGAAATCCAAAATGCTATAAAATCCTAAGCTTTTTGAGCACTGACATGACACTTAAAGGAAATGCTCATTGGAGCATTCTGGATTTCAGATTTTTAGATTTGGGGTGCTCAAATGGTAAGTATAATGCTAATATTTCAATATTCAAAGAAATCCAAAATCTTGTGGTCCTAAGCATTTCAGATGAGGAATACTCAACCTGTAAAAAAATCAGGAGCTGAGTGTGTTTTCTCAGTTGTGGCAAGCTGTGTCAGCTTCTCTCTGGGATGTTACATGTTTTCTGGTGCTGCCATGAGCCTGTGCACTCTCCTTTGTTCTCGATGCCCCACAGGCATCCAGAGTATGCTGGTTCCCCAACAGCACCCATGTCAATTGAGACAGGAAACAGTCCCTTGGACAGCCCTCCAAGCAGCTGGAATGTTGAACATGTGTTCTACTCTTCTCTTTCTCTCCAAATGGAGAAGCCTTTTAATCCCAAACTATTAGTTTGGAGTGGTGGGGGGAAGGATGCTGATGTTGAATTTCAATACAGATGTTCTTGGCTTTGAGCTTACCTGGGGTACTGTGACTTCCTAATTGGTTTCTGTCATTGTCATAAAAGCTTTTTGGATCATATATTGTTGCTAAAGTCAGTGTTTTTGTCAGGGAGCATGGTCTTGGGCTTCCTATTTTGTCATCTTGCTGGCCTTGGTGTCCAGAGTTTTCATTGGGGTTCCATGGTGTAGGCATTAAAAAAAATTTTTTTTAAATTTTGAATTTTTGTAGAGACAGGTTCTCACTATGTTGCCCAGGCTGGTCTCGAACTCCTGGACTCAAGCAATCCTCCTGCCTTGGCTTCCCGAAGTGCTAGGATTACAGATGTGAGCCACCACACCCAGCCTGGGTATCATTGATTGAATCATCATCTATGCAGTTGACTTAGCCCATTTCTTCTCTGCAGAGTGGGTTGATATAATTTGGCTGAAAACCCCAAACCTCTAATCACATCGATCTTTCTGGCATGGCCATTGCCCACCTGAGTCATCTCCTTAGTGTAAACTGTCTAGGAGCTCACCATAAGTCTCCTTGTTAGTTTAGCATCAACTATCAGATGTGGTTGGAGGGTTTAGAAATTACTTCCAAGACCCTGGGGACAAAAGTCAGCCAAATTCCTTGTTACAAATGTTTATAGAAATCGAATCACATGATACAAAATAATTTTTTCCTAAATAGAAGTTTAACAGTCTTAGAAAAGTGATAGATTCTTCTTTTTAATTTTTGTTACCGCAGTATTTTAACTATTTGAAGGACTGTTTTGTTCTCTAAACAGTAACGAATGCAGTACTATTCCTTTAATTTATACCTTAAATGAGTATGTTACTAAAACACTAAGTGCTAGGATAGAAAAGTGGAATTAGGCTCGCATGGTGGCTCACGCCTATAATCCCAGCACTTTGGGAGGCTGAGGCGGGTGAATCACATGAGGTCAGGAGTTCAAGACAACTTGGCCAAGATGGTGAAACCCTGTCTCTACTAAAAATACAAAAATTAGCTGGGCGTGGTGGTGCATGCCTGTAATCCCAGCTACTTGGAAGGCTGAGACAGGAGAACCCCTTGAACCTGGGGGGCAGAGGTTGCAGTGTGCTGAGATCACACCATTTCACTCTAGCCTAGGTGACAGAACAACATTCCGTATCCAAAAAAAAAGAAAAGTGAAATTAGTCTTTTGATTTAAAAAAAAAAAAATGTCATGCCTGTTTTTTTTTTTCCTGGGTATAAAAGTAATATGTTCATTGTAAAAACAATTTTTTTGGAAAAGAGTTGCATTTAAAATAACAAAAGTCTTTTAATGTTTTATTCCCCACTCTTTTTTTGTTTCTGTCAATATGGAGCACATTGAAACGCATTTTATGTTAAAAAAAAAATACAATTGAGAAAACGACCTAGGGTCGTTTCCTAGGGTTTTGTGTCATTTTTTCGTACATAACACTACATGTAAACATATACTACATAACACACTACAGATCAGTATTTTCCTATGTCAGTAAATAATCTTTAAATACAGTTTTATTGTTTCTCTGTTTTTTCATGTTAACATTATTTCTAGTTTAATGCATAAATTAGTAGATATATTAGATAATTTATGATTTTTCTTGATTGATATTCAAGAACTTAAAGGTTAATAATTACTGGTATTGATACCTTACCTTCTCATATTGTTCATAATAATACCCAGAGCTATTCTTTCAAACTAGTTAGCTTTCTCTTTTATTTATTTTATTTTACTTTTTTTTTTGAGACAGGGTCTTACTCTTTCCCCGTGCTGGAGTGCCATGGTGTGATCACAGCTCACTGCAGCCTTGATCTCCCAGTCTCAAGTCATCCTCCCATTTCAGCCTGCTGTGTAGCTGGGACTAAAGGGGCATGCCACCACGCCTGGCTAATTTCTTTGTATTTTTTGTAGAAATGGAGTCTAACTATGTTGCCCAGGCTGCTCTTCACTCCTGAACTCAAGCAGTCCTCCTGCCTTGGCCTCCTAAAGTGCTGTGATTACAGGTGTGAGCCACTGGGCCTGGCCAGCTTTCTTTTCTTTTCTTTTGAGACGGAATCTGACTCTGTTGCCCAGGTTGGAGTGCAGTGGCGCGATCTTGGCTCACTGCAGGCTCCGCCTCCCGGGTTCAGGCCATTCTCCTGCCTCAGCCTCCCCAGTAGCTGGGACTACAGGCGCCCGCCACCACGCCCGGCTAATTTTTTGTATTTTTAGTAGAGATGGGATTTCACCGTGTTAGCCAGGATGGTCTCGATATCCTGACCTCGTGATCCACCCGCCTTGGCCTCCCAAAATGCTGGGATTACAGGTGAGAGCCACCGTGCCCAGCTACCAGCTTTCTTTTTCGTTGTCTTGCAGTAGGATTAGAGCTTAGACTTTACGTTTTCTTAGGCTTTTTCTTTCAAATACCTGTTTTCAGGATTTTCTAGTGTTTATGCTTTAGGCAATACTTTTAATGTCCCTTCAGTTTTTATGAAAAATGCATAGGTTATATTTCACATGTATATGTTTACATATTTGGTGTAAATTTGTTTTTTTCTTTTTTTTTTTTTTAGTTATACTTTAAGTTCTGGGATACATGTACATAAAGTGCAGATTTGTTACATAGGTGTACATGTGCCATGGTGATTTGCTGCACCCATCAACCAGTCATCTACATTAGGTATTTCTCCTAATGTTACCCCTCCCCTTGCCCCCAAAGCCCCACAGGCCCTGGTGTGTGATGTTCCCCTGTGTCCATGTGTTCTCATTGTTCAGTTCCCACTTATGAGTGAGAACATGTGGTGTTTGATTTTCTGTTCTTATGTTAGTTTGTTGAGAATAACAGTTTTCAGCTTTATCCATGTCCCTGCAAAGGACATGAACACATTCTTTTTTATGGCTGCATAGTATCCCATGGTATATGTGCCACATTTTCTTTATCCAGTCTATCATTGATGGGCATTTGGGTTGGTTCCAAGTTGTTGCTATTGTGGTGTAAGTTTTTGTGTATATTTTAAATCTATTTTTCTTGCAGGCAAGCCATTATTTTCTTCTTTTTTTTAACTTTTTTTTTCATTGCTTTAATTGAATATTTATAAGAGGGCACTATGCTGGAGATGTGAGGATAAATTCTCAAGAAAATTAAAAAATATGGGTAGAGAGTAATAGATGCTTACATCTGATATTATGCATGGGTAGGTTTTAAAGTTTGATTGATGAGTCTAAAATAAATCTAGTTTTGGTTGTTTCCTACCCTTGCCAGGGTCCTGTATTAATAGGAAGTTCACATGGTGGTGTCAACATTGAAGATGTTGCTGCTGAGACTCCTGAAGCAATAATTAAAGAACCTATTGATATTGAAGAAGGCATCAAAAAGGAACAAGCTCTCCAGGTATGTTGTATTCCTGAAAAATTTCTACCTTATGATTAGAGAATTATGATATTTAAAGATAACTATACAACTGAAGTAATTGTCAAAACTTATTTAAATATTTTGAGTGTCAGTCGGATCATAAGGTCAGGAGTTTGAGATCAGCCTGGCCAATATAGTGAAACCCCCTTCTCTACTAAAAATAAAAAAAAAATTAGCCAGGCATGGTGGTGCATGCCTGTAGTCCCAGCTGCTCGGGAGGCTGAGGCAGAAGAATCGCTTGAACCCAGGAGGCGGAGGTTGCAGTGAGCCGAGATTGTGCCGCTGCACTCCAGCCTGGGTGACAGAGTGAGACTCTGTCTCAAAAAAAAAAAAAAGGTCATTACTATACCATTACCTTGTCTAGTAAAATTAACAATAATTTTTTTTTTTTTTTTTTTT